>NW_019240538.1:0-30125 GCF_002742605.1 Olea europaea var. sylvestris | reverse complement strand
TTTCTAAATAATTAAACTTCTTTTTATTTTCAAGTTCTAAATTTTTGGACAAATTTATAATTAAGTCGATAATACTATTTTGACTTGGTTTTTCTGAAAATAAATTATGTAATTTATGTTTAGTTTCTAAATTACACTTTAGAATATTACTTTCTACAGTTGTTACTTTTATACTGTTACTTCTTATTTCTAAGTCTAAATAATCTAACTTTTTTACTTCCAGATTACTGTGAAATCTATTTCACTCAAGACTTCTTCTATTATATATATGCTAATAACAACATATTAAGATATAAGGTAAAATATAGTTCTAATATAGAAGGCTATATAGAAGAAGATAATATAGTTGGAACATATAGTAAAGACATAAAAGAAGTATTAGAAATTTTTAGAATAATTAAAAATTTACCTTTAGAAATAAAAGAAAAAATATTTAAAAAGATATTATTTGAAGAATATAAGCATATATATTTGCAACAGATAAAGATAAAGAAATTTGGGATTTATTGGGCCAGCCCAGTGGTAAATTTGATTATTATGTCAAATATAGTCCACCAGAACATTATCTTGATAATCCAAGTTCATCTCAGATCCAAGAAATTCATTCTAGCCAAGACAAGGGTAATACAATTGTTCAAGACAGTCAAGACCCAACATTATTTCAAGAAGCCCAAAATCCAAATGAAAATGCTATTTCTTTAGAAAAGATTTTCTCTCAAATTGAAGAATTCCAAAAACAGTTTATAAAAGACGAAGGAACTTCATATAGAAGAAAGAAAAAGATTCAAATTAAGAAGAAAAAAATGATAAAGAATTAAAAGAACAAATTAGAGAAGTAGTTAAACAAGTTTTTGAGACAGTCTTTGACAAGAAAAATGAAGAAGAAAAAGAGATTTCAGAAAATTCACAAAGAGAAAATAATGAAGAAAACAAATCTCAACCAGATAATGAAGAAGAAGATCCAGAAAATGTAGGGTTCAATAATTTAGATAATGAAATATCATTTTCACCTACAACAGAAAGAAATATCATAAATGCTATGGAATGATAAGATGAGATTGCCGGCTTAAGAAGACAAAGAACTTTCAAAAAGCAAATGCTTCAACAAGACATAAAGAGAAAACAGTAAAGATTTCTCAAGATAGTGGAAGACTTTTACAAAAGAAAGTTTCCCACTAATGTTTAAAGAGACTTTTTTGATTGGTCAGAAGCTTCTCGATGAAGTGAGTGCCTTTCCCACTAAGGGTAGATTAGATTTTTTGCTCCTAAGAATTTCTCTATATAAGGAGTACGTTTCATTTGATTAAGGCAGGAGTTTACAACTTGTGTAATCACTATTATCCAAAAAACTCTTTGAAACCTCCTTATAGAAAAATTCTCAATCCAAAATCATTGTATAGCTGAAGTTCTTATGAATATTTTAAGGTACTCTTGTTTTCTTAAACTTTTATTTTAAGAACTTTAGGGACTTCTCGAAAGGAAAATCCTTAGTTGTAAATCTTTTAAGATGAATTTATAAATCTCTGTTTAACGTTTTAATGTTTTACGTATTTATAGTTAGTTCAATGTTTTAATGTTTTATGCATCTTTAGTTATGTAAATATTTGATAAATCATTTCATCATATGCATCTAATAAAAGCATAACTTGATTTCTAAAAGCCATACGATTTTTAGGTTAATCGTGAGTGACCCAGATAAGAGAAAACTATTGGCCGGAGTGAGCTTTTTGATGTTTTCTAAAGATACTGGGGAAAAGGAATAAATTAATCTAAAAATTTTATAAGGGAGTGTCACGGTTAACCTTATAGAAAGAAATCAGGTTTAAGTTTATATGTCATAGGTGGTGAAAATTTAAATGAAAAAGGGGGGGGGGGGATTTATACATGATTCTAAGAAAAGATTTATAGAAAACTAAGGAGAGTACTGAGTAGGATTAAAGTTATTAAAAGTTAAAAAGTTATAAAACAGCAAAACAAACATACACCCAACAGCAAAACAAAAACAAACAAATATCGAGGAAGAAAACCCGCTCGTATCCCTTTCCTCTATGAATAAGACCACCTTTTAATTAGACTTTACAAATTTTTTGGCCTTGCTAATCCATTTCTCAGATGGCCCTCAAACAAGTAATAAACCACAACGAGGTCTACTTTTGAATTATCTCATTTTAAAAAGGTAAATGCATTCATCCCAAGTTGTTGTTGTCTTATTTATTTATTCCTTCGTAAATACAACACATTTTAATTACATCAAAAGTCATTAACCTTTATTCATTACTACATTATATTCTCAACTTTTTTTCTTCATCATCTTTCTATTGTTAACTTTCCATTGATCAGAAAATTTTATCTTTAATTATGATTTTCGTCCAAAAGTATTATAACGTACTTTAAACTAAGGGTCAAATATTTAATCGTATTTTTACATTATTATTTATTTTGCTTATTTATAAATACAATGAGCTTTTTACTCTATCTTAAATAACTTTTTTGAAAGAAACCATAATTATGAATTATTTATGTTAATTTGAAAGTAAGAACGTAATTAAAAAAAGTTTGAAATATAAATGTGATCATTTGTTAAGGTTATAAACCTTTCATGCAATTAAAATATAGTCTAACCATTAAAAACTGTAATGTGAATATATTTAGCCTTTCAAAAATCAGGTGTAAGTTTTTTTGCTTTGAAAAATTAAGTGTGTCTAAGTTATTTTATTACCCATTCCCCAAGTCAAAATCACACCCACATCACCACTGTCGCCTATCACCATTGTCCCATTGTCGCCATCCCCTACTCTTTACAATGCTGTTGCTATAGAGAAAAAAATTAGGGACTGTTCTCTTTAATGTTTCCGTGTCGTTTTCTGTTTTCGATTTTTCAAAATAGTGAAAACCTGTTCTCTTTCTCATTTTCGAAAATGAATTTTTGAAAACAAAACAAGAAAAAAAATTGTACACAAAACTCAAAACGTCTTTGAGTGTTTTCAAGCAAAAACACACAAAGAATTGAAAACGCCTAAAATCTTAATGCTTTGAAGTAAAATCTTCCATTTCCCCCAAAATTCTTCATTTGAGCTACCGATCCTTTGAAGTAAAATCTCAATACTTTGCGTCCCAAGCATAACACCATTAGTAGCAGAGTCTTTCTTCGATTCCTCTTCACAATTCTCGATAGTTAAACTAAAGGTTTCTCCAAAAATGAGGTTTTCGTCTTTTTTATGCTTTAAATGTGATTTTGCTCAATGGGTTTAGTGTATGAACTGGTTTTTTATGCTTCAAATGTGATTCTACTACAATAATATCCCCTGCATTTGTATCCCTAGCTTTGGAAATGTTGATTTCAAATTCTAATAACGATATGTCCAATCCCTTAGATACAGTTTCTCATGTCTCTAACCTAAAATCTCGCATATTTCTTAAACAAATTATTTTCTGGCAAATGATTATGATTTTTATTTCATTTTTTTAAATTTTTTATGGCTCATCTAATGATTTTTTTGGAACTCAAAAATCCTGATTTGTGACCCATACTCATGAAGTTGGAGATATTTTTTTTTTGGTAGGTCATGAAGTTGGAGATATGCACTATGCATATGGTCCTCGTTTCTCTTTTCTTCAGTTTATCGTACAATCTTACTTTACCATCGTGTTAATTGCTATGAATTGTCAACCACTTACATTAAGGTGAAAATTAGTGTTTCTAATCAAATTAATCATTAATCATATGGTAGACATATTTGGTGTCAGTAAGGAGTTTTTAATGCAATAGTTCCATAAAGTAGTGATTTCCCGTTAGGTGTATCTGATATGCTTAATGTAATAAGTATATGATAGCCACATCCATAAATTTGCAATAGAAGGTGCTATTCTGTATGAAAAAGAGTAATTTTGGAAAAAAGATATTTAGAGGACTTTGGTGCTCTAAGGGTAATTTGTCCTATTAAAAATAAGCCCTCATTTTTATCCAAAATGTATTTTTTCCGTCACGTGGGACCTACACAATATTGTTTATTTTTATTTGAATTCAAATGACATAAAATTCCAACTTTACCCTTTGTACTTAACAAAAATCAAAACAATTCAAATTGTGCCTAAAACTTGTTTGAAAATGGCAGTTTATGGGAACAATATAGCCGTTGTCTCTGTGTACTTCACATGGGGTGTCAGGCAAATAATTGCCAATGGTCCCATAATTATTTTTTGGCTAAAATTAATGGCTCCCAAATGCCCCCTAAGTTACGCGTTAGGCTGGGGAAACACAAATAGTGTTGTTGTTCCAAAATTAGTAATCTCTAGTGAGTTATTATGGTGGAAACTTGTGTAGATTGCAGAAAAGCATTTGTTTGTGTAGGGAAGTAAAAATAAGATTACTGAGCCTTATCATTGCTAAAGGAGATGGATCCTATTACTCCATCTGTTTCATAGCCTGCAAGTCCTATTTTTGTAGGAATTCTCGTTAGAGTCTTGCATTGCAATCTTTTTGTAGAATCTCTTCTACAGAGTTATGGTTGCAAATATCAAGGTGTCATTAAAGGGAGCATTACATGATTTACTCGGTCACTTTTCGCAAATTTTTCCCACCTTTCAAACTAGAAAACTTACAAGGTGCCATTATGTGGTTTTAGTGAAAGCATTATGTTCTCTAAGTTCCATTTCCATATCTTTAAAAAGCAAATCACATGCAAAACATGAGTAACTTGTCTTTCAATGTATCATGTGAGGAGTAGCCTATGGAATGTCTTATATATTTCTTGATAATTTGATGTATATTCAATATAGCTTCAATATGGGTGATCATAGAGTTAGGAATAAGGAACCAATGTCATGGTTGAACAAGAATGTATACACTTATATCGAAATTCTTTATGAGAAAGTGAAAACAAACGCATTGCAATGTTCTACATTAACGAAAGACGAATGGGGTAGGATCAATGAAACCATGATAGCTTCAACAAAAATTGATTACGGCATAGATAGATTAAAGGGAAAGTGAAATCGCTTACGTAAGATTCATTGCACATTCTTGAACTTTTTGAGACATAAAGGTGTTATATGGGATCCAAATACCAACAAAGTTAATGCTGCAGAACTTTTATACAGTACATATATTTATTATAGAATATTTTCGTCATTAGTTTTTATCTTATCACTTTTACATTTTTTTTATTGAACACTATGACAATGTGGTTTCTTTTTTCAACGATAGATTAACAAGTCGGATTACAAGATATTCAAGAGGAAAGGATGTAAGCACTACCATACTCTTGGGGAGATATTTAGCGGGACTATAGCTACTGGAGGATTAGACAATGCCTCAATTCAACTTCCAAACACATTAGAGGAAAAGGCAGCTAGAAGATGATTGTTTGAACAGGGGAGTGCATGTACGTGCGGAAGATGATGATGAAGTCGATGAGGTTTCAAATACTCGTCGACGTGACGAAATTGGTACATCGGGTGAACGCCGACGTAAAGAACATAAGATTAGTAAAAGTGATAAACTCAAGACTTGCATGGCATAGTGGTCATCAACTGTTAGTTTCAGGAATGAAGAAACTGAACTAAGAACACTTTTCCTAAAAGAAAAGCTTGTAAAGATCCAAGGAATCAATTGGATAGTGAAATTAATAGTCCGAATCCTAATTTAAATGTTATTCGCTTGGACATCTTAAACAATATTTAAGGGGTCTCTAGTGAGGTTTATATGAAAGCAATAAAGGCTTTTAAAGATTCTAATTTTAGGATGTCATTTGTGAAGATGCCAGAAGGAAGGAGAGGACATATCTTGGAACTATTTTTGATGTGACTATTTTTTTAATTTCTCTAGTATCATGTTGTTTTAATTTGTAATGTTGAAGTTGGAGTACTGTGTTATTTTCATAGCTTGAAGTACTTTTTTTCCTTTCCTGGTGACGTTGTGCTATTTTCATTTACGAACTTAGTGATGTTGTTGGTTGGAGAACTGATGTTATTTTTCTTTAGTTTCTGAATGCTTGATTGCTTGTTTTATTTGAAAGAATGATGGTTGATATGACTTATGATAATTATTGAGGTTATATTTTGTTCACAGTATGATTAGTGAGTCAAATGTGGATGATACTGTGAGTACCGATGATTTTATTGATGAAGATTCGAGTGATGATTTCTTAATTATTGATGATTTTGACGCAAATTTTGGAGATTTGATTATTCTTAATTGCTTTGTTGCCAACAAAGGAAATACCATTGGCAGGAAACCTTGTAGAGCACCATTGCTTGTGGAAAAAATATACAAGTTAGAAATTCTGAATGGATATCCGAACGTGTGCTATCGTAATTTTCGTATACAGAAATACGTTTTCATGAATTTTAGTAATATTTTGAAGGAAAAAGGGATGCTGAAAGATGGAAAAAAAAGTGAGCATTGAGGAAGGTGTTGCTATGTTTTTTATGATTGTAGGGCATACTATACGATACAGTGTTATTGGTGATAGGTTTCAACATTCCAACAACACGATACACAAATTGTTTAAACGAGTTGTAAGGACTGTTTGTTCATTTGGCACCAAGATAATCTGTCTGACGAATCAAGATATTGTGGTTGAGTGGAATTTGCACAAATATCCTTTCTTTAAGGATTGTATAGGCGCAATAAATGGAACACATATTGCAGTTTGGGATATTTTGAAAGAGAAAGGGCAACTTAAAGATGGGAAAAAAAGTGAGCGTTGAGGAATGTGTTGCTATGTTTCTGATGATTGTAGGACACACTACACGATATAGTATTATTGGTGATAGGTTTCAGCATTCTAACAACACGATACACAAATGATTTAAACGAGTTATAAGGGTTGTTTGTTCATTTAGCACCGAGATAATCCATCCGACAAATCAAAACATTGTGCATGAACGAAATTTGCCCAAATATCCTTTCTTTAAGGATTGTATAGGAGTAATAGACAAACATCTTTTCATGGAAGGAAAACTAATGTAATACAAAATGTGATGTTGACATATGATTTTGATATGAAATTCACATTTGTGTATCTTAGTTGGGAAGGTACTACTAACGATTCACGAGTATTCGTTGACGCAATCACAAAAAACTCGAACAACTTTCCAATGCCACGGAGAAGTATATTCTTATACTTCAAATAATTATTGCAAATATGTTTACAGTGTCACACTATGTAAGCCTTTTTAATTTGCAGATCAATTTTACCTTATTGATTCTTGATATCAAAATATGCCCGGATTTCTTGTCCTTTATCGAGGTCAAAGATGTCATCTATGTAACTATGTTGGACAGGGAATACTATATGGGAATGAAGAATTGTTTAACTATAGACACTCATCGTGCCGTAACATTATTGAACGTTGCATTGGAGTTTTAAATGCAAGATTTCTTATATTTGAAGTCGACTACCAATTATCCACTGAGTAGGCAATGACAAGTCTCTACTGCATGTTGCACAATAAACAACTTTATTTGTCGGAAGTATGCTTTAGATAAGATGTTCGTTGAGTATTTAGAGGAGAATATGGTGTTTTAAGATATATCGGAGTTAAGTCAAGATCAAGAAATCAAACATTTTGATGTTAGTCAAACAACACAAATGGGACAAGTCAAGGATCAATAGGGGTGTCAACAAGTCGAGTTGAGTTCGCTCGCAAGTCGAAATCAAGGCTCGGGCTCGGCTCAAGTTTTGAAGATGGGCTTTTTTTTGGCTTGAGTTGAGCAAAAGCTTGGCCAAAAAATCAAAACTCGAGCCGAGCTGACTTGATTTTTTTCTTTGTTGTTTTTTCCCCTTTAACTGCTTGTTGCCTTACACAGCTTTTTTTTTTTTTTTTTTTTTTTTTTTTGGGCCATTTAATGCACTGTTCACATGAACAGTGCGTCTTCCAAATTTTTTTTTTTTTTTTTTTTTTTTTCAGTCGGCCCGCGAGCCACACGGGCTGGTTTGGGCTCGACCCTAGCAAGTCGAGTCGGCTCGAACTTTTTACGGGTGGAGCCACGGGCCCGGGAGCCTTTTTGCCATCCCTAGGGATCAAATTGCTACACAAATGTGGAATGAATACTCAAAACGTAGTACATGATTCCGTGAATATATTTTATAGTTTGTTTAGCGTTTGCTTGTTTTGCTATGAGATGTAAACTTCTAATAGTATTTTTTGAACTGTTTTGCCAAATTTAATTTAGGTTTTATTTCTTATATCTGTCAAAAAATATTTCAAGATTCACTAACTTCAAAATTTATATGTTATTTATTACTATATTGACATTAAACTATTCAAATTTATTGAATAATCATATTTCATGAATAAAATATTATAAAAAAATATTCTCAAAAATTCAAAGTAAACACGTTTTTCAATTTTATGTTTTGATAAACAGTTTTCTAAAATGACAAAGAGAACATATTTTCAGCAATTTCAAACACATGCACTCAAAACACAAAATTCAAAATGAATTTTGTTATTAAACATGATAGGTGAAATGTCAATTTACTACTATAGAGATTACGTAATACAATTAATGTGCTGAACTCAAAAAACCTTGTTATTAAACATTTTATTCTATATACAACCATAACTATCACTCTTGCCATGCTATTTAGTAATTACGTACAAGATAACTTACGGGATCACTGACAACTAAATAATTTCTGTCAAATTGGAAGTGATACGAAATAGAATTTGACAAAGTAGTAAAAAAAACCTTGTTTTGCATTTAAGTTTTCAAAAACATGTCGGGCAAAACAAAACAAAATAAAAAATAAAAAATAAAATCGAAGTTACTTGCTTTTTAAGCAGGCCACCAATCCAGTCCAAGCTATATAAAAGTTTAGTTCTTGGGTTTAAGCTCGGACGTGAAGTGAACCATTAGGACCAATTTTGTCGGCACTCCGAGCATGCCGATTTAGTTCAAATGGCAGGTTCGAGCTCCCATTTGAATCTCATTAATTTTCATTCCATATTTCTCTTTCTATTTTCAAACACACAATTTTTTATAAAATAATATTATATGTAAATCGAAATTTTTTTTTCGACCACTCATTTTTCAAAAAAATATTATTCCACCAATTTTTATTTCTAAAAAATGGGAGCCAAATGAAGGCCGAACCTGCCAGCCATTTTCACATATTTAGAAGAATAGTAAAACTAATAATAGTTTGTCCCAAGAAACGTGTGGATAATAATGAAAGGTAGCTATAAATATAGAGTCCGTTTGAGTCATATTATAACGAGAATCAGAATGAGAAATAGAGCCGTTATGGGCCCCACACCAGAGATAGAAATTTAAAAATGATGGTTTAGAGTGTGTTTGATTGGCATGGAAAATATTACCTAGAAAAGAAAATGTTTTCCATCTTTTGTGGAAAATAAAAACCACCTCTACCCAAAGAAAATATTTTCCTTAAAAACAAGGAAAATTAGGCATATTTTCAAAAGTTGGAAAATGTTTTCCATGGAAAAAAAATAGCAATCAAACACTCCAAGTAGGAAGTTGGGTGGAAAATTGATATTTTTCATGAAAAATAAATGCAATCAAACACACTCTTAATGTCATGGATAACGGTCATATTTTTCATTTTAATAAGGTAAAAATGGGATTCAAACAGGGGCATAATTTTTAATTGAATTTATAAATTATTCATAAATGAATTGTCAAACGGAGGTCCGAGTAGATGAAATTTACCCAAGAATTGACCCACGTATTCAATGGGCTAACGGACGACAACAACCATGTCTATGTCTTGTTGTACAAAGGAAAAGGTTGACACTTTTAATCCCGCCACAACTTTCTCACAGTAGTATCTGCCCAATAAGAGCAAAGAAAATAATAAAATCCCTCCCCAAATTTTATTTTTCTGTGGAATTGATCTATTTACCCTCTTTATCCAATAATTTTTCAGCAATAGATCGATTATCCATCCTTTTAATTTAATAAATTCTTCATAATAATTTGAAGAATGATATTTTCAACCATCAGTCGTTCATTATCTCGGTCTTCGCGTTCAAGGGTAATATGTTCTTTATCTCAGTTATCTGTTTATAATGTACGTAATGAAGCATTTGCTATTGTTTATGCTGATTTTCCCTTTTCTTTTTGGTTTTGGATTATGCAGAATGTGATAAATGAGGTTAATCGCGGGAAGGCCTTGTTAACGAATTGTGACCTTTTTCGAACTCCGTATGTAAATAACTTTAATAGCATCGATCAATCTGATGGAAAGTTAGGGTTTTTGAGGGGTTATTTTGCTGCAATAGGAGTCAACAAAGGGTCATTTTCTAATAATCGTTTATCAGATTTCAATTGTACTGTAGCAAACCCCGGACTCCGTAGATATTTCTCGAATGAAGCTCCCAAGAAGAAAAGTAAGGGTCTCTCTTTTGTTTATTACATCTTCTCCCCTAGAAAAATTGGGTGCTTAAAGGTTGACATTTTTTTTGTTAGAATATGAGAACTTTTACCCCAAAGAGAAGAAGGAAATTCCGAAAGAAAAAGAGCAGAAAGCTGAGTCCAAAGGTTGGTGATTCACTTCTCGATTCGTACTTTATTCATTTGGAAAGAGGCAAAACAAAATCGATAATACTTGAATTAAATAGTTAGTGCAGAGGGTCATCTTTTTGATTAAAACATTATTGTGATGCTGAGATCGCTTTACTTTTGTGAATAGCTTCTTAAGGTCGAATGCTAGACATGTCCCAATCACATAATTTTTACTACAAATCTACAATAGACTTTAGTTTATTCTCAATTGTTATCACATCGCTGGTTAATATATTTGGTCATTTCTTATCTTTTCCGTTCTAGTAAAATATGAAAACGACTACTTTTGGACGAAAATTAAAAAGTTCAATGCTAACAATGAACCGAGGATCAAAATGCTACTTATGCGTAATGTTGACTGCACATCCACCTTGATATTCTGGTTTTCAGTGTTAAACTTTTGCGCAATTTGTCCTTTAAGAGCCCAACGACAAGTTATATAAATGAAGTATAACGTGATAATGGATGTCTTATAGAACTGACCTTTTAATCATATTTGGAAATTTCTATCGCATAGAATTTTAGTGGCAAGTGTCCGTTTGAAACACTACTCTTTGGTTCATCATGACCTCTTTGAGGGACTTCAACACTAACCTAATTTCTGTTAGTACTTAAATAATGTTCTATATAGTCCCGATTTAGTTCTGCTTAAACTAAAACCTTTATATTGTAAGGTATTTCTCTAAAGTTTCAACTTTTGATGTAACCATATTGTAATCTCGTATGGTAAAACTGTGTTATCGTTAAATAATACATACCAAGAAATCTAACCTTCAATATGTCTCATAACCTCATTTATGAATTGAACAAAAATATAGAACTTATGGCAGAGAATTGATGCGAGCTTACACCATGAAATTCTAATTCTACCACCACTCCATCTTACAATTGTGAGTACTCCACCGTGCATATCCTTAAATGAATATTTATATATCTAATAGAATATTATCTTACACCCACCATAGAACTCTTCGCTACACAGCCTATCATATGCTTCTTCTTTCCATTTTATTCCCTTTTCTCTTATTAATTAATAAAAGCCATGTGCAAACGTTAGTTTCTTTTCTTCTCCGTCATTCTCCTGAGCAGACTTGACTTCTATAATAGATTTCCATGGCATAAAGTCACATTGATTTTCTGAGACTTGCACAATCAAAATTATTGAACTAGATAGCACACATTATGGTGGTTGATTCATTCTAATGTTGGAGAGTTTCATCGAGTAAATCATGTTCAAGTCTTTCCCCAGTTATTAGACATGTTGGTGCAGCCTTCCAATTCTGTACCTATGTCTTGTTGGAAAATGGTTTGATTTACTATTTTCATTAACTAGAAAGTCTCGAATTACATGTTAATTTCGGAATGTTTCGTTTCTTACATTTGCCTGTCTACAGTTTCACTCTGGGAGTCACAATTTTATTAAGTTGCTTGATTTAGCACTTTTATACTATAAAAGTTGGAGTTTGCAAAATCACCTCTTGCAAGGTTCATTGTTATGCGTGTAGATGACCTCAAAGTGCTATGAAAGACATTGTCACTCATAATTTTGCATATATTCTCCTAATTCGATTTCTTCAATCTCAGAGGAGGCAAATACAAATGATCATAGAAATTTTCGGGAAACTTTTATGAAGAATTTGCAAAATATCTTTGCACCTATCTTGGTTATTGGGTTTATCTTGTCAGCAATTTCATCTACTCCCCATGAAGAGAAACAGGTAAACAGTGTACCTTTATGCAAATTTCTAAACAGTCTGTAGTTATGTAAAGTTCTTGGTGGACTTCCTAAGTTTCATCATTTCATATCATTGGTTGGCTGTTGAAGGAGAAATGTCTTAAGATGAATGCAACAGAAATGAGTATAGATGGATGTACAGTTATACTAGAATGGAAAGATAAGAAATGATGATATATGCTAACAGGTGAAGGTGGTAATGATTGAGGATAAATATAGTGAAGGATGACTTATGCGGTCAGGACATGTCTTATGCAAATGCAAAGAGGCTCACCTAAGGTCAGTGCTGTCTCATTAGAAGATGTTAGAAAAGGGACGGGTGGAGCAAAATTAATATGGCTTGTTGTGGATGCTAAGGATCTATTTATTTTGGATCTTTCACTAGATGTAGCAATAAAACAAATGAAGTGGCTAAAAAATTATTTATATAGGCAACTCCAAATTATTGCGATATCACTTTAAGTTGTCTCTGTCTTGTGATTTCTAAATGAAAATCTCGTCTGCTTGAGACGGGTCAAGCAATTTGTTCTCCCTTACAGGCTTGTCTACTGTCACCCTGTTGAACATGTCCAGTCATTTGGTTAGTATTTGCCACATCGGAGATTTTTCCCACTGTCTTGTTGATCTATGCATTAAGTTAATAACCTGTAACGTTCTGATTTCTATGGCTGCTGTTCTCAATATCCTTCATTATCACTTTCATTTTCCTTATTCGAATAATCAGATCTAGGCTACAGGTACTTAGTTTGCTGTTCTTCATCAATGTTTATTTGGACAATTGTTTTAGTGTGTCTTTTCTTTTTCTTGGTTCCTTTAGCCAATACCTATTGCTCATATTGATTTGTTAAGCCTTTGAGTCCCACTGCCCAACCACTGAGGGATGTTGGAAGAATGAGACATACAACCTTCTCCACTTGCAGTGAGGCTGAAGCTTTGAGAAATACCCTAGTGAATTTCAAACACCCACTGTATTTATGCCTTCCTGAATTCCGACAGTAGAAAGAACACAAATCTAAATTGTGTTTGTTATATAATGGTAAGGTCAAGACTTTAAAAAGACGAATAGGTAAGACTCTATGTAGTGAAAGTGGATGAAGCTGGCTTTCTGAATTTGCGTTTCTTTCAATTACTTCTATGTGGAACCATTCCTGAAACAAATCTCTTGCTGAATAGACCTTTCACTTCCCAAGAGAGTATTAAAAAAAAAATAAAAAAAAAATGCATAGATTGACATCATCTCATAAAGCATGCTCGAAGAATTAATATTTCAAAATTACTTTAAAGAAATGCTCAAGTCGTAACACTAATTACTTGAATGAATACTGTAGTTACCTAAATTTTGTAACTTAATGGGTTCAGGGAGCTTAGCTCTTACTAGAATTGAGAAATCATATTATTATACCTAATTGCTCTTGTCAAACATTGCACTTTGGCAGCCTCCATTACAAAAACTCATTACCATTTTATTTTTCTCTGCAGGCTTTAAGCTGCTTATTAGTTTACGTGAATTCTTTGAACTTTTTAACTGTTTGATCACTTGATTTTTGTTTTGGTGGGCTAGTTTAACATTATCTTATTCGTAATTTTACTGTCTGCTTAGTATAGATATGAGAAGGAAAAGGAAGATAGATATTCCTATGATAAGAATACATTAGTTGCACTGGAAGCATTTGAATACTGATGGTCAGAAGTCTTTTGAGGACCTGGCTTATATCAGCCATTTGTTAAGGAAGCTCAATATCGATGTTCCATACAAATGTTAATTTTTCAGTTTGTAACTAATATTATGGTACATCTGTGATGTCTTTGGTTAATTGCAATTGAGTTTTGTAAACATGTCCTCTTAACTTGATTTTTGTCCTTTTATGGTGACGGATGAATATCACCTCTGCAGATAAATTTTCAAGAGTTCAAGAACAAGCTTCTCGAACCAGGTTTAGTAGATCATATTGTGGTTTCTAATAAATCAGTTGCCAAAGTATACGTAAGAAGCTCACCGCAAAACCAAACTAGCCATGATGCTGCTGAAATCTCAGATATTGAAGGGCCAATTAGTCGTACCACTTCTAGAGGGAACACAAGCCAGTATCAATATTATTTTAATATTGGAAGTGTTGATTCTTTTGAAGAAAAATTAGAGGAAGCCCAGGAAGCAGTGGGGATAGATTCCCATGATTATGTTCCCGTTACATATGTTTCTGAAATGGTTTGGTTCCAAGAATTGATGAGATTTGCCCCCACAATACTGTTGTTGGGATCCCTTTTCTACATGGGACGGAGAATGCAAGGTGGACTAGGTGTTGGAGGTACAGGTGGAAAGGGTGGACGTGGTATATTTAACATTGGAAAAGCGCCTGTTACAAAGGTGGATAAGAATTCAAAAAACAAGGTTAGTCTTTCGCATTGTTTTGGCATTAAGATTGATGCCACTGATTTTCTTTGGAATTTCTTAATACTAGTCCTAGACCTCCAGACCGACCACGTTGGAATAAATATCTTCAAATATTTTCTTGGCCTTCTCTTTTGTCTAGATCTATTTCAAAGATGTTGCTGGCTGTGATGAAGCAAAGCAGGAAATCATGGAGTTTGTTCACTTCTTAAAGAATCCTAAGAAATATGAGGAGCTGGGAGCGAAAATTCCAAAAGGTGCTCTTTTGGTGGGCCCTCCAGGAACGGGTAAAACTCTTCTGGCAAAAGCAACAGCTGGTGAATCTGGTGTTCCTTTTCTGTCTATATCTGGTTCTGATTTCTTGGAGATGTTTGTTGGTGTTGGCCCTTCGAGAGTTAGAAACTTGTTTCAGGAGGCTAGGCAGTGTTCACCTAGCATCATATTCATTGATGAGATTGATGCAATTGGTCGAGCCAGGGGACGTGGGGGTTTTTCTGGTTCTAATGATGAGCGGGAAAGTACTCTTAACCAGTTGCTTGTAGAAATGGATGGATTTGGAACCACATCCGGAGTAGTTGTTCTTGCTGGCACAAATAGACCTGATATTTTAGACAATGCCTTATTAAGACCTGGACGATTTGACCGTCAGATTAGCATAGATAAACCTGATATCAAAGGGCGTGATCAGATATTTAGGATCTATTTGAAGAAGATCAAACTTGATCATGAACCGTCATATTATTCTCAGAGACTTGCAGCCCTCACCCCTGGATTTGCTGGGGCAGATATTGCAAATGTTTGTAATGAAGCTGCTTTAATTGCTGCTAGGGGTGAGGAAACACAGGTGAAAATGGAACACTTTGATGCAGCTATAGACAGGATTATTGGTGGTCTTGAGAAGAAAAACAAGGTAATTCGTTCCTGAATTGCCTACTTCGGGCATTGGATAAAATGCTCCTGCATTTACTTGGCTTCTTTCCAGGCAAATGATTAGTTAAAAAAAAAAAAAATATTGCAAAATGCTTCTTTGATGAAGTTCAAAGCTATATTTAATGGGTGTAATTTCCAAGTTTTCATTTGCTAGCCTAAATCGTTAGATGACCCAAAAACAATCTAGATGAAGAGTTTCTGATTATAGTTTCACACTATTAGGAAGTGTTAGAACTAAGTAGATAAATTTAGAAGTCAGCAAGCTCCATTATCCTCTGTCTATTAAATGTCATTTCCTATCCATTACCCAGTGTCATTCGCTGATGACAGATGGAGCCTCTGTTATGGTGATGTTATTTTTCTGTAAAAAAACTTTTACTAATTACATGTGGAAAGTTCTAAACTTCCTTGAAGTCTTTTAAATTAGATGACAAGTGTACTTTTAGAATATAAACTTAAGTGAGGTGATTCTAAATAAAAACAGCTAGGTTATTTCCAATTTCTGTCTACAACTTAGTCCTTCAAACAAATCTTGCTAGAATATCTACGAACGCACAGGTTATGTGCGAACTTGAATATCTTACAGACTGTTTCCCTTAACTTTTCTATTCTTGTTTCTTTTTGCTTTGCCATTTTAAAGGGAGTTGTTTTCCTGATTTTAGTTGCAATATATATTTGTGCAAGCATACGTATGGAAACATATAAAATTTCTCCTTATACATGTGACTAGGTTATACTGTGAACTTGAAATGTTTTCTGTCATCTTACATTGACCCATGTTGTTCAAATTACCATATTTTCTAAACAGGTAATAAGCAAACTTGAACGCCGAACTGTAGCCTACCATGAATCAGGTCATGCTGTTGCAGGGTGGTTCTTAGAGCACGCAGAACCCTTGCTGAAGGTGACCATCGTTCCTCGTGGCACTGCAGCACTTGGCTTTGCGCAGTATGTCCCTAATGAGAACCTTCTCATGACTAAGGAGCAACTTTTGGATATGACATGCATGACCCTTGGTGGACGTGCTGCAGAACAGGTCACTGCATTATTTTCTTGATTTTGTCATAGTTCTTATTGAGAAAATGATAGAGATGTATCAAGGTGGTTAATTACATATAATTCTGTGGCCTCGAAATATTTTTCTTGTTTTCTACTCTCTTTCTTCTCTATAAAAACTGACTTTTTTTATTTAATTCTTATTTGTAGTTCATTTAGTGTTAAACAAATTGAACTCAATGCAGTTACGAGTAAACATCTTTGTTACGACAATTATGACCATTCACTTATGAGGTCAATTTTTCTTTGAGGTTCAGGTTTTATTAGGAAAGATTTCAACTGGAGCCCAGAATGACTTGGAGAAAGTGACAAAAATAACATACGCTCAAGTTGCAGTGTACGGTTTTAGTGAGAAGGTGGGTCTGCTGTCTTATCCTCAGAGGGAGGATGGGCTTGAAATGAGCAAACCTTACAGCAGCAAGACAGCAAATCTTATTGACACTGAAGTACGCGAATGGGTTACCAAGGCATATAAACGCACAGTGCAATTGATAGAAGAACGCAAAGAGCAAGTGGCTCAGATTGCTGAGTTGTTGCTGAAAAAGGAAACTCTCCACCAAGATGACTTGGTCCAAGTACTCGGTGAACGGCCTTTTAAATCAGATGAGATGACAAATTATGATAGATATAAGCAAGGATTTCAAGAGGAAGTGGAAAAAAGTGCAGACAGTGTGGAGGAGATGACAACAGAAGATGACGGACCTTCACCTCTTGTGCCCGAGGCAGTTCCCATGTAATATATTCTGTTTCGAATGGAAAGCATGACGTGTTTTCCTCTAGCTGAGGGCTGTACAATCTGTTATATCAATGGTTCGCTATATAGCATTATTCAAAATTGTGTCACTTAAGAGATGCGTCTGTCATGTGCAAGTTTCGTAAGCTTGGGGATGTAAATGTTCTTTCTCAAAAGTTTGAGACCAATGTGCAACGGTGAACAAAACTTGAAGAGTTTTGCTGTTAACTTCCTTGACATTTCAGTTACTTCTCTTTTTTTTTTTTTTTTTTAAGAGACACACACAGTTCAATGTTGCTTTCTTTTACCAATTTTTGCACTAGCTTAACTTTAGAGAAAAAGAAAAGGGGGTTCCCCAACCTATTGGTCTTGTCTCAACTTGGTCTGTAACACAATTTTCATGGCACTGCCGTCCCGAATCCATCAGTAATCGAACTCTAACAAATTTAATTGAGTAGTCATATTTAAACGAATACGAATAAAGCAAAAATGTCAAAGCTATTCAGTAAAGTGCAAATACTTGAAAATATTATTTTAAAAAAAATAAAAAAAATCTAACCATGAGAATGCTCAAGATTTTTTACTTGATAAACCGTAAGCATCCACTCTTCAAATCTTAATCCTTGTCTCCTGCAAAACCTTGACACCAAACAGCAGCGGACTGTGTGATATATTGTAGAAAGGGAGAAACATGGGTGTACTATGATCATATTAACTGCCAATTAATCACAAGCACCAATAGAACTTTCTTCTTCAATCATTCTTATACAGGCAACATGAGAGAGCATATGTTACGAGTCCTTTCCAGCGTCCAATTTCTATCCCCATCTAGCAGAAAATCATCCTTGTAACTTGTCCTCAACTTCGCCTTAACATCTTTCACAATATCCTGGTTTAGTGGGAGCTGCCATTTCTTTTATGTTTCAGGTCGTACTATCCTTTCGGGTACTACACATGCTATGGCATTCAGTACATACTTCCCGAGTTCTTCTCTAATACAACAATTTTTCTTGATCTTCACGGGAAATTGTCCAGTACAGCATATCGAAAAGTAAAGAGTAATGGTATATTATCTTCCTAATCTTGTTGAACGAGGCATTGTATGTCCCATTAACAATTCCGTGGACGAAAAGACTGAGATTTATCGTACCCTTGGGCTGTCAAGTCCAGCTGATTCATTGGGCAGACGTCTTAGTGACACGGGCCAACTCTCCAATTCTCACATCGAGACAATCTTTTGCACCCATGGGCAGTAATCGAATGGATCCGATAATTTTCATAACAAAGCTAGACATGACATGTATATTTCGCCCACAAAACTCACTAGCGTGTAAACGCCTAGACGCATCTCTGTGCTGCACTTGGTGACAAAGCACTTGCCTATTCACATTACACATCTAGCTTGCCTGCATGCTCATGCGTAACATACGATATACTCGCTGGAAAGGAGCTCAGGGTCAATCACGTGCCCCCCACATTGCAATCCTTATTCTCGTCACTTTCTACAGGCATTTTAGCTTAATGCTTGCTGTCATGCCCTTCATGGCTTCATCAGTGCCTAACCCAAGTAGATCTGTTAATCCACGACTATTAAGAAGTGTTTGCATAGCATACTCGTTCCCATATATCAACATCTTACAATGTTCACCCAACTATGTGGCTTCGTCCCAGGATCGCATTTCTAGACAACGGATCCCGTGGCAAGGCTAGAACCCTTAGCTAATGCACACAAGTTATCAAACAAGGCCCTTAAGAGTTCTTTCCTCAATATCTCATTCGTCCCTAGAGTTTTTATTGAATCCTTATCCTAGCCACCGAAGTAGATTAATTTTCTATTGATAACCTCAAGAACCCTCTTGATGCTCAATGAAGGCCACAAAATCCTAATGCTGCTAGATGGTTCCCGACCCAATACGAGTATATCCATCCTTAGATGCCTAAAGTAGGTCCTTAGTTGTCTATGTGGGCCCTAAAGATTGCTCTTTTAGTGCGTAAGGATGCTTGCAGGTTGCCCTTCAATGGGGGCAGAAGCACGAGGAAGGTTGGTTGGCTGCTCACCAAGCATGCCTCCTTATAATAGATTAAGCAAGAATAACCAAATGGTACTTATAGAAGTCTATTAATCGAGGAATCATGATTTTGGTATATTGACATGATGCATATAGGCTATGTTGACCCCAAAAAGTGTGCCAACAGATGTCGGTCCCACCCTCGCTTGCGTGGGCGAATGTCCAACACGCTAAGACACGTGGACGGTCTAAAACGAGATGTTCAAAGGGCGTGGGAGTAGCCCAACAACGCGGGACGGTGACGTTCGGAATCCGACGAGTTGTTCGTAATCCGATTGTACAATAATTACCAACCGGTGTTCATAAATGTATATGTAAATGTGTATAAACTTGATTTGTGTATTGCAAGTGAACTGAGAGAGTTGAGTAAAGGTAGTTCTTTGTATTGATTCTTGCATTAGTCTTTTGATATCACACAAGGAAGTATTTATAGTAGTACATATGAAATGGGAGCCCTTGGATGAAGTGGCACGTGGCCTCATCTCTTTAGTTTAAACATCTTTTCTTAGGTATGGGGCTTGACTTGCTAGCTTACGGCGCATTTATTGCTTGTGCAGGGCCTCCATGCTAGTGACAAGACTTAACCTTCATTCTTATGACAAACGTTCCATCAATCATTCGAATAAGATCTGTGCAGGCGATCTTTTGGGAGAAGTGACCATGGAGGAGGTTTCTTTGTGGTTCAGAGGCTCGCGCATCAGCTTCGGGGCTTCGGCCATTTGTCATGATACTTCCACTTGAGGGCCTCAGTTGCTCTCAACAGGTTCCTACAGCCTGGCTTCGGTTAGTAGGCCTAGGACAAAAGGGAGCCTCGGCAGATGGACTTTAGCTCGACGCAGTTCGGATAGCCCCACCTCGACATTGTGTGCCACCTCAGCAAGAATGCCACGTGGATCGCCATGATTGGCCCATCGTCCAGGTAGGTTGGCCAGGTGTGACAACACGCAACAGGCTACATTCTAAACAACGAGTTAGATCACACTCAAAATTATGTCTAAAATTAGAAAAGATGGTGCTATGTTTTTAAGCATTTCATTTGGAAGAATGCTATCTACAATATCATTTTTATTTAGTCTATGCTTACCTTCTCACTCTGTATTGGGTTGTACGGTTAGCCTAAAAATATGAATTTAAAAAAATACACACACTAACCACTTTAATACTATCCACATAATATCTACTCTAATTTTATACTTAATTCTTTATACAGCCTGTTACCAAAGACAACATCTATGAACTATAATGTGGCGTATGCAATGCATGCATATTTACAAGAAGGGGCGCAAGTCTTACACCATTATGCTATGATGCTAAAGAAGGATCGTTTCTTATTTTGCGCCAAAGCAATTTATAAATCCGTGGCTAAAACAAGGTGAAATCAAAGGGCATTACTTAAATGCTACTACGGGTACATGCGAAGAAATAATCAAAAGAGTTGTATTTGCTAAGTCATAATGGGGAGGGCCAAAGACTTCGCTCAAATGAAACGGGGGGCAGCTTTCTCATCAATAAAATGAAAGGCTGCTTCTATTCGTAGGAACAAAGAGAAGCAAATTTATTCTATACCCAATAAGTACCAATACGCAATGGATGGTTGATACCATTTTCTATCAGTAATACATGATCATGTAATCATAGATTGATAGGATTTACACATAAACTAGCTACATAGTTGAGTTGGATGACGTGTCTCCCGAGTCCAGATCGAATAAAACAAATTGAAGGTTTTCAAAAATAAATAAATGATTAGAGTTCATGCTTCAAAATTTACAAGCAAATGAACTTCTCAACCAATATAAAGAAACACATAAATCTAGTAAAGGAACTTGACATCAAGAAAATGCCAGTCTCCTTGAAAAAATTTCTACCAGCAAAACACTTTACTCTGTCAACAATCTAAAAAATGCCATCCCTCCTCACAGGAAACAAATCACTGCAAGTCGAAACTACTACATAAACTACTGTACTTCTATTACACGACAATTTTTTTTAAATAATAATTATCTTTAATCACAAAAAAATAATCAGAATATCGCGCTCTAAGATCGCTTAGTGTTCCTTCTACGGTGATATGCTGCCAGTTTTCTACAGTGAATCGTTCAGAGAAGAAGGCAAGTCTCGGATTGAGATTTGAGCTGTTGCTTGACTTGCTGTTGGGACCAGAAAGCATGGGCTGTCAAGACTCTATCGAGGAGTTCCTGAGGCACAGGCTCTCCTCGTCTTTGCTGAGGGGAGATTCTTGCTGTGTGCTCCAATGTTTTCCACTTGTCCTGAAAAAGAGTTGTGTACGACGAATGAGGATAAGGAAAAACTTGTGCTGCTGCTTTCATTCCAACCAAGACCCCTTAAAGGTTCTAACACATAATAGTCAGCAAACAATTAAACCACCGATTTTTATTGAAGACGAAACCAAATTTAATGGAAGAAAACATGGAAAGAGTGACTTGAGTTTCAAAATCTCTAATTTAGGCCTCTAAATAATGAGAAGGTTGCAATTTATATGTTAGAAGAGTGGAAACATTTTCTTACCTTCAAATCCACATAAGTTCTATGTTTTGCATTATCAAAAGCTCTCAGCTTAACATCACGCCATCTGCAGAACAAAAGTAAGTGAAGAAGAAACTATGGATACCAAAAGAAAAGAATGAAAAATTGCCAGAGAATATAACTTGTGGATATAGGATCAAGACAGGAATCTTGAAGCATACAACTTTTATCTGAACTCTCAGGAAGTAGTTTGTTTGTAGAAAAATAATCATAATTTTTTTTTCCCATAATTCTATAGTTAGGTCATCACACATGCATGTGCATAGCTTTTTGCACAACTCCACACTAAGGTTTGACCACATACCTTCCTGTACCAAGCTTCTCAACTGCCTGAACCAGTGCTTCCACTTCAGAAACAGTGAACGGTCTACGGATTCGGCGCTGCGCTGACTCAGATTGCTTAGACTTCCTCATGGGAACCATAGCCAGTGCCTCCGCTTTCATGGGGCGGACAGAAACCAGTGCTTTTGAGTCTGTTGTAGTTTTTTCCAAAGACATATTGGGAGGGAAAGGAGCTGAATCACGATCACTTTCAAAGAAATTGCATAAATTAGTTCCTCTAGGATTTGACTGAGTATCCAAATTACAGTGCGGATGAGAAATTTGACCCACATTGGGCATTGGAGGATACCTGGAGGAAAAGCATAATAAACTATCAGCAGCAAGACAAGACTGACGTGGCTATATTGATACCCCAGGAGAACATCATCATCCATTGGACAGCATAAGAAACAGTTGTGAAAATATGTAGTTAAAACATTTGTCAGACCAGAAAGAAGCAGAATGCATGTCTCCAACTTTAGCATATGAAAAATCAAACAATTATTTGACCAGCCAAGTAAAGTAAATGCTTGTGTGCGACAACGATAATACCTTGCTAGTGGTTGGGGAGTATCACAAGGAAGTTCAAAACTACAATCTTCTAGACACAAGGGAGATTGAGTAGGGGTGGGCTCGAGGGTAAAGCCCAGAGAATCCAACTTCTTGTTATCATGAGAAATCCCAGTCTGCAACAATGTTTTGTTATCGTCTCTAATCTTCTTTCCCTGAAGAAGTACACCAACATGTAGTCCACCACCAAGTATTGCTGTCACTGCTTCCATAACTGTCCTCTGCATCAAAGCAAGTAATAATGTGTTATATTACTGAAACTGTTTGAATGTGAACTATATTAGTTGTGATGAAAAGAACTGATTGTAGAGGTAAGAGATTCAGAACGTCAAGTTGATCTCACAGACTTCCATGCAAAACCTCCTTATTTGCACATCACTTCTACGTCCTATTTGACCCATATTTTTCCAAAAAAATACATTCTTAAATAGTGATTTTACATCATTTCAACCACACATTCTTCAATAAAATAATATTATACGCAACTCCAAAACTTTTCCTTATTTTTTAATTTCACATTTCCCATCAATACACTATTCACAAATGCATTCTCATGGAAATACTGTGGCTCCTAAAACAGGGTTTGATAGAAAGTACGACATGCCATATCATCAATCCAGAGAATCATTACTTAATAATTGCACAGTAATATTTCTCCAAACTAGTAAGTTGGAATTGAAAAGCTAAAATTTCTATAGAACACCCTGAACTGATATTCAAATACCTTAAGAGAACCAATGGTTGCAGATTCTGGAACCTCAATAAATAGCTCTGGAACCCTAAAAGACTTGATCTTGAGCTTCACTGAGTTAACGAAAAATATCTCGAAATGAGAACCTCGTTGAATGTCTGACATTTTTCGAGTCATAAAGAGTAAAAATGATTTACTCCATGAATTGCTCTCTTACCATGGGAATTCCTGGACTGGAAGGATGCACGTTCACCACGTAAAGAAGTTGGAGCCATTGGCACTGCATTTGGTGTCAGATTAACTAAGCTGAAGTCAATCATCTCGGAGAAAAATTCAAGAACATACACTTATTGATTGTACAAGTGTGTAGTGCATGCTGATGAGAAATAACCTGTGGTTAGAGATGGACCAGAACCAAGTGCACCACCGCCATAGCCATACTCAGGCACACTACTTATTCCATCGCTGCTAATTCCTTCATCAGAATTAGACACAGAGCTGCAGTCAAAAAACTTCCTTTTTTTGAAAGGATAATCTCTTTGAGATCTCTTGCGCTTGTAACTGTTATTCCTATTGAGGTAATTGCGTCTTTCTGCATCTGAATACATGATAAAATCAAAATGATTATGCCATACAGATTGCTTGACCATATCTATCACTCAAAAAGTGACCATATAAACTAATATAATCAATAACAACTCACGAGGATCATAAGGATCCTTATCCTTCGAATTTGGAGTTGGTTTCCAATATTTAGATGGCAACAACTTCCTAGTTCTGCAATCTCCAACATGTGGTGGAGGCCTAAAGGCCTTATTCGTGGTGCTTGGTTTTGTGCACCCAGAATAATTTTCGTCATCATCTTTAGTAACTAACTTTACACCATCCTGCTTAACAGGGAATGATCCACAAAGAATTTGGTCTCTGCAAAAGGGAAACTTTTGACAATCAGGTGAACTAACTAAAGTAGAAGGTTTTCTGTCCCAAGTGTCTGAACGACCCACATTGCAAGTATCAGCCAGATTATTAATTGCCAAATTCCTATTATTCGGGGTCTCAATTTTTATCTGTTTCTTAGTTTCACCCTCTGATCTACAAATAGAAGACTCCACATCTACTGGATGAGGAAAAATTCCAAGTCGAAGCTTGCAATCATTATTGAACATTGGCTCTGCAGAACCAAACTTTTCTGAGCTCTCGGAAGTTATTACAGACGCAGGCCTTGAACATGCATCGTTCTGGCCACGTGCAAGTTTATGTGCATGAAAATTTGAATTAGGAGCTTGTGAAACAATCTCAGTAAATAGAAAATTTCTTTCACAGCTATCTTGTTCAAAAGATTTTTCTTCCAAAGGCTTATTTTCATCATTTTTTCCTTTCCTGTCAGAACTTTCCACAACTTCAGTTTGCTCCTTATCAGAAGATGTATCCACAGATTTTGGAGAAAATCTCCCCTCCAGCAATAACTTGCCAGCTACAGTAGCCAATAAGTCAAATGCACACATCTTCTGGACATAATCTTTCCTCCTAAATTCACACCTCCTCTGAAACAAATGACAATGAAACAAGCGTCAATAGAGTAAGTTCTTCAGAACCACAGGTCAAAATAAATAAATAAATAAAAATAAAAATAATAATAATGGAATTCCATTAGCCATTAGGTCTGGGATTACCCTTGCGGATCTGGCAGCGCGTGGTGTGGGAGGCACCTGATAGCCATTAAATCCATAATCTAACCTCTTAAGCAGCACCATATTTCAGAAACCATACCAAAAAATTTCATAAAGTAGGAATCTTTGATGTTCTCTAATCTAGTTTACAATCTAAATTCAGTATCAAGGTTCATCCAAAAGTCTCCTATGACAGAAGACTCAAGTACAGCCAATCCTGCAAATGAGCAAACATCAGCAATGTAGGTAGCTGAAAACAATATATGAAGTTAGGGTTGTTCTATTTAACGATATCAAACTGGGCAAAATGGTAACTACGGAGTAACATGATGGATGCCATGTAGTTGAAACCATTATGATTTATCTTGTACCGTAGTTTAACCGATTGGACAACATGCAACAATTAGGTAAGCCAAGTAATCACAAAGAGAAACATAAGCGACAATCACAATCTAGCGTAGATATAACGATTAAATGGAATCATAAATTAAACTTACGGCAATCAAGAATCCGCAGTCATTACCTATACCAATATCAATATAACTCCAGCATGTAACGCAAAATTTATTTTAGTTGATAAATGATCCATCATTAATAATCATAAAGTTCCAACTCAATGCCAGGAGATAGCTTCATTGTAAGTTATCCAGAATTTATAAAGAAACCAAAATGTCTTAAATGGACAATGTAACCATAAAATCCGATTCACTGCATACCTATCAATATTTCCATGAAGACTTCTCAGATGACAAATTGCCATGAGATCCAAGATCACATGCTAATATTCTAATATTTCAGCAATAAAAAATTTATTTCCAATTTTCCCTAACTTGATATATGCTTACTATCTACATGACCAAAGATATATCAGATCAATGAGATCGCTGATCCAAATAAAGTCAATACATCTATGTGGAAGAATATAACAAAAACATAAACTCTTCAAAGAAGAGTGTACATAGACACTAAATTAACAAAAATTCAAATGATGATCAATTTCAAACAATTCCAAATACGTTAAATCTTTCCATTAAAGGGAAAGCAAACGACTGAATTAACGAGGGAAACAAAGAGTTAAAACCCCTCAATAAACCCTGATAGAAGGGATCTCTAAGCCGTATAAAGAGGGACATTTTTTCATGCATCTATGGATTTAAAAATAAATAAATAAAAATTAAATGCATGAAGATGATATGAAAACATAGAGACACAGATCAACACAAAACCGTCTCAAAAAATTCAAAAAATGGAGAAATAACTTAAACGAATGGATCTTGATCATCTTTCAGATTTTAAAGAACTAATAATTTGGAGCCCATACTTTTTCCGGAAAAAGAAGTTTGCATGATCGACCATAAAATTTAAAATGGATGAACTGGTTTGTAATTCTAAATCAAATGAACTAAAAACCAAGAAAAGTAAGAAAATGCCTGCTTGGTTGTAGAAAAACCTTAAGAAGATAAGAAAAAAATCCCTGCAGCAAACAAAAATAGACAAAAAATCCCAAAAATGAAACTTTACCAGGAAAAAATTTGATCAACTCACCTTTGAGGAAGGGGTTTATGTTCCATTTCATCCAAAATCCACAAAATTTCACACCAAGTAAACAAGTTCCTGTAGAATTCACCTTGAATTGGAACCAAGGATCAGAGAATTTTTCAAAAAACAAATTTCAAAGTAGAATCTGAATATTCCATTTTCACCACAGGAAAATCTTCAAGCCATTTATCTCCATTTAACAAATTTTATTTTTTTTTCTTTTATCTAAAAAAATGGCCAAAACCCTGTGAAAACCACCCCCTACCATTGCTTAAACCCCAACTCTTATAGCATTGACCCCTGTAACCGGACCAATCGGGAGAAGCCAAACTAGGGACCGTCTATACAAGGTTGCGGAAAGGAACTGCCATGAGACCTATTCTTTTGCGGATATGGGATAGCTCCACGTGGCGAGAGATTGGAATCCTGTGGGTAAAATTCATTTACACCCTCGAGAAAAACGTTGGGTCAATAAGCGAGGGAATTTTCATTAAACTACGTGTTTTTTGAATTTGACGTAATTATTTGTGGGAAAGATTTGTTTGAAATTTTATTTCCCATTTTTAGGGTATGCGTTTTTAGTACCACGAAAAGTCCTATTTGTGAGGAGATATGTATAAATGTGTCAATTTACTTATTAACCCCTAAATCTCATATCTAACCAATCATATTTATGGTTCAACTACGACATAGCATCAACTTTAGAGCTAAACCCTTTTTCCTTTGAGGGTGTTTGCGCCACATTATTCTGGTAATAATACGTTTTTAAATAGTGTATTGATGAGAAATGTGTGATTAAAAATAAGAAAATATTTTTGGTCTGCGTGTAATATTATTTTATTGAAAAATGTGTAATTGAAATGATGTGAAATCATTGTTTTAGAATGTATTTTTTTGAAATAATATGGCTCAAACAAGCCCTTTACAAAAAAAAAAAAAAAAGCACACTCGCCACGTTTTGCATATTGAATGGACGACATTTAGTCCCTGTTTGTTTCCCATTATTTGCACATTAAAATGTAAAATATAACCATTATCCATCACATCAAACCATCATATTTGACTTTTTATCTCTTGTTTGGGGCCCGTAACAACTATATTTTTTATTTTCATTTTTACATTAATGTGTACCAAATAAGGCCTTAATAAAATCAAATTAAAATATTTTTCTGTATCTTATACAGTTATTCATTATTTTCGTATAATTTGGTGCATTAAATGCTGATTATTTATACGAGTAAAGATGGGAATATCCCTATGGGACAAATGAATAACAACTAGTATAGTTACAACTTATAAGCATGTGCGTGTAGATCTAGTTCCATTACTTTATTATTTTTTTTCCCATAAGTTGGCAAAGATCCATCTCCCACCTCCAACTAGATCCAAATCACAAATCAAACAAGGTGCAAGGGTATTTTTGTCATCAAACATTTACATATAGCTCTATTAAGCTTGAAATTTTAAAAAATATTTTTTCTCAAATTCATTTTTAATATCATATTTTATTGCGTTCATAACTTTTCAATCACGTATTTCATTAACTTTTATCAAAATTAATTAAAAATTTGATTTTTAGTCAAATCAAATAAGGTATAAGAAATATAGGAAAAAATGCATATGGGGCCCACAACCTACTATGTCCCTAACCTTACATTTTGACTACTTCAATCCTCTCGACCTTCATTTTTTTAACATTCACAACCTCCCATGTTTGTTCAACAAGAAGAGGACTTCTCTCTCTCTCTCTATTAAAGATACACGTTAAATCATTATTTTAATAAAAATTTGATTTTTTTTTTTTTTTCAAAAGGTAAAAATGTCTATCAGCACTCAATAAGCTACTAATAGATTGAGGACTTGCTATAATTCTAATATGTTGGGGACCTTTTGCCTAAAATATACGGCAAATGACTTACTTAAAAAGGTTGCACCCCAACCTTGAGAGCGCCCATCGCCTAGTTCCTGAAGTATCGTGAGGGAAGTAAATCGCGGGATGTGCCCCATTAGGTCAAGGAACAAAAGCTTGTCAGTACATTGTTGCCCACAAAGAGTCCAATTTTATATCTCAAGAATCGAACATTCACACTATGGCTGCCAACAAAGTTGAGACTATCTCCTTTCCATCCTTTGCACCATTGGGTTATGTCCCGAGGGCACAAATGACTTACTTGACATACCATGTGGTATAGTTATTACGGGAGTTACACAAGTGATAGAAAGTCAAATATAGTGACTTGATGTGATGGATAACGATCATATTTTTCACTTTTATGGCCAAAAATGAGAGTCAAACGAGATGCTTACACTCTTTGACATGACATGCAATTTTATCATTAAATTTAACAATATTTATTGAAATCGATGGCTTCAATTTTGACACCTCCAAGGGCGTCAAATTGGTTGTATACAACTAGCTTAACCCTATGTGGCATATGCATAGCCCTTTATTGGATCATATTTTAATCAAAGGGTATTTGTGAGTCATTTTGATGTAAAAATGCATTTTGGAATAATAAATTAATGAGAAATGTATGGTTGAAGAATAAGAAATTTTTTTTGATTTACGCGTAATATTATTTTAATGAAGAATGTGTGGTTGAAAAGAAGAGAGAGAAAAATACATTTTGAAAAAAATGAGTACCAAACGGGGCCTCAATATTATCCCACAGTTAAACTTTGAATAATTCTAAGTGTACATAATTTGGTTTACCTACTCTCACAAACATGTGGACCCCGTGTGAATAAAATAATCCCAACATGTGACCCCTACACCCCTATTGTGAGTGTATGTAAAATATTAGGTAAAAAAAATTAGGCACATCTAGCATGGTGCTTAAACTTTTTAAAATTTGAAAAAATAGGGAAAGGACAAACGGAGTGACGGCGATAAGGCGATGAAGCCAAGAAAGTAACGGCGTTAGAAACTGAGACAGTGCGTAGTGGCCCCACTCTTTGTCATATGAAGCTGTCAATGACGGCAACCAAACTACACTCTTGTTAATTTGCATTATTATTAAGGAAAATAACAGCAGAGGTTTCCAAACATTGATTTGTTTTGCGTTTTGGTCCCCATTCTTTGTTATGGAGCACTTAAATCTTCAATCATTCTAGTACTTGTACCCACAATGGACATTTTTAGAAAAAGAAAATAAATCCTATACGGGTCCTACTGCAACAATTAATAAGTGAGCTTAGATCCAATACCAATTTTTAAAGTTTTAAGAAAAAAGACTCAGCTGCATCATGCAAAGATGAGTCGTCCGCTATCTTGAGAGATGGGAAGACTAGTTCAACTTGACACGTCAAAGGAAACTGGTTAAATTTGAATCGTACATTCT
>NW_019240537.1:0-1759 GCF_002742605.1 Olea europaea var. sylvestris | reverse complement strand
TGGTGAATTGCTAGTCTAATTCGATTGGAATCGAGCCAATGAAAAGTTATTTTTTATTTCATGATAACTTCGGGTTTGTTCGTTTTTGGCCAATTGCTAGTCTAATTCGATTGGAATCGAGCCAATGAAAATTGGCTTTTGATTTCATGATAACTTCGGCTTTGTTCATTTTTGGCGAATTGCTAGTCTAATTCGATTGGAATCGAGCCGCTGAAAAGTTGTTTTTGATTTCATGATAACTTCGGGTTTGTTCATTTTTTCTAATTGCTAGTCTAATTCGATTGGAACCGAGCTAATGAAAAGTAGTTTTTGATTTCATGATAAATTCGGGTTTGTTCGTTTTTGGTGAATTGCTAATCTAATTCGATTGGAATCGAGCCAATGAAAAGTTATATTTTATTTCATGATAACTTCAGAGTTGATCGTTTTTGGCTAATTGCTAGTCTAATTCGATTGGAGTCGAGCTAATGAAAAGTGATTTTTGATTTCATGATAACTTCAGGTTTGTTCGTTTTTGGTAAATTGCTAGTCTAATTCGATTCGAATTGAGCCAATGAAAAGTGGTTTTTTATTTCAAGATAACTTTGAGTTTATTTTTTTTGGCCAATTGCTAGTCTAAATCGATTGGAATCGCGTTAATGAAAAGTGGCTTTAGATTTCATGATAACTTGGGTTTGTTCGTTTTGCCGAATCGCACGTCTAAATCGATTGGAATCGAGCCAATGAAAAGTGGCTTTCGATTTCATGACAACTTCGGGTTTGATCGTTTTTGGAGGATTGGTAGTCTAATTCGATTGGAATCGAGCCAAAGAAAAGAAGTTTTTCATTTCATGATAACTTCGATTTTGTTCGTTTTTGGCAAATTGCTAGTCAAATTCGATTGGAATCGTGCCAATGAAAAGTCGGTTTTGATTTCATGATATCTTCGGATTTTTTCATTTTGGAGAATTGGTAGTCTAATTCGATTGGAATCCAGCTAATGAAAAGTGCTTTTGGATTTCATGATAACTTCGGATTTGTTGGTTTTTGGCGAGTTGGTAGTCTAATTGGATTGGAATTCAGCCAATGAAAAGTTGTTTTTGATTTCATGATAACTTCGGGTTTGTTCGTTTTGGCAAATTGCTAGTCTAATTCGATTGGAATCGTGCCAATGAAAAGTGGCTTTTCATTTCATTATAAGTTCGGGTTTTTTCATTTTTGGCCAATCGTTAGTTTAAATCGATTAGAATCGAGCCAATGAAGAGTGGCTTTTGATTTCATGATATCTTCGGATTTGTTCGTTTTGGCGAATTGGTAGTCTAATTCGATTGGAATCCTGCTGATGGAAAGTGGTTTTTGATTTCATGATAACTTCGGGTTTGTTCATTTTTAGCGAATTGCTAGTCTAATTCCATTGGAATTGAGCCAATGAAAAGTGGTTTTCGATTTCATGATAAGTTCCGGTTTGTTCGTTTTGGCGAATTGCTATTCTAATTCAATTGGAATCGAGCTAATGAAAAGTAGTTTTTGATTTCATGATAAATTCTGGTTTGTTCGTTTTTGGTGAATTGCTAGTCTAATTCGATTGGAATCGAGCCAATGAAAAGTTATTTTTTATTTCATGATAACTTCAGGTTTGTTCGTTTTTGGCTAATTGGTACTCTAATTCGATTGGAATCGAGCCAATGAAAAGTGGCTTTTGATTTCATGATAACTTCGGCTTTGTTCATTTTTGGCGAATTGCTAGTCTAATTCGATTGGAATCGAGCCAATGAAAAGT
>NW_019240536.1:0-1759 GCF_002742605.1 Olea europaea var. sylvestris | reverse complement strand
AATATGTTATGGTCATATTTTACTTCTTTTGACTTCTAATTGCATCCAATGGACTCCTAGCTTTCTCGATTCATCATTCCATCGGGCGTCTCATCTTCAGATTGTTTACAACTTGGTCCTTGAATCTTCACTTTCTTCCATTTTGGTCCTTCTCGCTCTTTTCTTCTAAATTTCACATTTTCTACCAAAATGCTACCTGAATCAAAGATTAAATATAATGAGTGCATTTTTGTATCAAATAATCACACGAATGCAATAATTAAGATGGAAAAATATTGTATTTTACACTCTTATTATAACCAACATAAAACAGCCACTCTACCAAATCAACATGTCAAGTCTAGCCCATATAAAGACCGAAATTTCATGAATAAGGCGAGGCAGGTGGAGGCACTGAAAATGATCTTTCTACAAGATCTTCTATTTATGGTTGGTGTGACAACATAGTGTAATACTCACTCTACCAAGTCAACACGTCAAGTCTAGCACTATGTGTTATGCCCAAGGTTGCAAAAGGTCGTAACATTAAATGCGCTTGACCTAGGGCTGACAAGTTGATGCCTATGATAAGTGCCTCGATCGATAAGATAAAGCCACGTGTCTCTTCATCCAATAATTATTACTCATTTTCTTCTATTATAAAAGCTTACACATTGTGTTATTTAAAGACAATACAGGTTTATGCTCTCAACATACAACTTTTGCAATCTCTATTTTGCTCTCTACAATCTCTAGGCCCGAACTCCTTTTATTTAAGTGGTACATGTCTTAAGAATGTCTCATACTCAAAATGTTACTCTTAAAAATGATAGACTAATCATTGGAGTATGAACATCCACCTCCAGTACCACTAGAGATTGGCTACACACTTTAATGGTTTATGTTAATGTACAAAAAGAGCTACGTAGAGGTGAGGACTTGGAATTTGTTTATCACATCCTTAAAAAAAGAGGTCAACAAAATTTATTCTTTTTTAGTTTGAGGGCATGTGTTATTCAATTATGGATGACAGCCCGCTGGGTAATTTTTCACCCCGTTCACGTTTAAGGTAGGGCAAGGCTAGACCCCTGCCTCGTTTATTACCCATCTAACTTTTTTTTTTTTAGATAATTCATTTTATTGTTCAAATTCATTAAAGTAAGCTATAATATATTTATTAAAATTTTTAATTTTTTTTAAAGTTAAATTATTCAAATATATTTGGTAAATTAAAATTTTTATTGTTTGTCATATTCCTTATATAATTTTAGTTGCCATGTTTTTATAGAACTAATAAAAATTTGTGGAGATTTTCATTTAAAATATTGAGTTCTTAAAAAAAAAAAGAAAAATTAAATGGAACGGGCCCTTGTTATCTGTCCCCATCATCGGACGAAGTCCCATCGCCTCGTCTTGAGCAGGTAATCCGTCCCCCATTTAGGACAAAGTACATGGACATCGAGTTCGAAGAATTTTTTGCGGTCCCTGTCTTCAATAACAAAAGTAATGCTATATTACCAAATTAATGTAAATGGAACCATGGAAGAGCTGCAGCTGGTGGAACTTGGATCCGATCGACGTGGCTACAGAATGGAAAGTGATCCTGTAGTAGAAAGGGGGTCCACAACCAACTACCGAGCGGGTCCCATGCACCGAAAATCATATCAAAGCATTCCACGTCGGTTTGACCATCCCGGAAAGCGTGCACGCTCAGATCAAATCTCACTGTCATGTAGATAGCAACACACACACAGAGCAAACCCACTATGCAAGAATCCCT
>NW_019240535.1:0-1759 GCF_002742605.1 Olea europaea var. sylvestris | reverse complement strand
ATCAAATCAAAAGCAATAGCATATCATAATCATTGGATTATTTCCACCAATTTATAATTATCACCACTGTTCATGAAACTTTTTACCCCCCTTTTTTTACCAAAAATAAAATAAAATTATGCAAATACACATGGGTCTGCAAAAAATTAACCCTAAGCTCTGGTACCAAATTGTAATGACCCAAATTTTTAAGAAAATTTAAGTCACCACCAAATTCATTTATACGTTGTTTAATATATGGTCATTTGTTCTTTTTATAAAATTGATGGAACAAGAATGGATTCTGCAAATGTTAAGGGGATGTTCTCTTCATGCGTGAGTTTTGAATTTCATTTTGGGTTGTGTTTTGAGTGTCAATTTTGAAATTGTTAAAAATACGTTTTTTTGTCATTTTGAAAAAATGTTTCTTAAAACATGAAAATTGTAAACATGTTCTTTTTTTTTCCCATTCATTTTCGCTTCTTCAGCCAACGCAATTTTCGTATCTTCCAACACTGTCGTCTTTTACCTCACAAACCGACCACCACCCATGACTTAGACCACCAGATCCCAGCATCAATCGAACTCCCTGACCTTCCCTCTAGTGGTGGAGCCACACTTGGGAAATTTTTTTACCCATGCTAGACAAGATTCTGGGCAAAATTGGGTTGACCCATGACTAGACAAGGTGCGCCAGGTGAAGATGAGTTCAACCCATGTTATTCGCGACTATGGGTCAACCGGACGGCACTGGAATCTACAACATTTGGATTCTATTGGTCGGGCTTCGCGACAGGTTTTTTTTCTGGGTTTAATTCAGATTGTTGAATTGTTGTTTGTGGTAAATTGGGGCCATGGTAGGGGTCAGTTTGTGCTGGGCAATCGACCGGTGGTGGTGCATGACCTTGGATGTCGCTGGAGGTAGAGATTCCGATAGAAAAGGGGTGTGCGACATTTGTTTTTTGGGCTGGATTTTCTACTGCTTCCTGTTGATATGTGGCTGGTGGTTGGTTGGAGATTGTACAAGGGAATGAGATGAGGCTGATGGTGGTTGGATTCGGTGGTTTTGGCAGCTGGAAGGTGGTGATTTGTGACTCCAGGTGGCGGCGGCTGAGGAGAGGTTGATAAGAAGGGAAGTTTGATGAGAGGTTGAAAATAAGACCGTTTCCCGTGTTTTGAGTTTTGCCGTGTTTTGTGAAGAAAATGCCCAATTATTCACAAATTTATTTTTTGCTTTCGAAAATTCGTTTTTGAAAAGGGAAAGAGAATGCTTTTTCACTGTTTTAAAAATCGAACATAGAAAACGACCATAAAACGGCAAAGAGAATAGATCCTAAATTACTAGAAAGTAGACAACTACGGTTTACTAAACATATTCTAGAATTTAATTAAACATAAATGTATATTACTCCAAATTAAAAGAAACAAGTTACATGCTTAAGTTCTAGATTTTTTTCCCATGAAACGAGGTAACAACCACACTATCGAACCCCATGCTCAACACAATCCGTACTAACCTATAAGGTAGGAAAAAGGGGTGAGTATGAGGAATATTCAGTATGATAGAAATATTAGTACCATATCATTCATTTATCAAAATAAATCGTATCGTCATATCATATCTTTAAACCCCGTAAGAACTCATATTATTTATACATAATGGCCACACACACACACACACACACACACACACATATATATATATATCATATCATATCATATTATATCATTAACAAAATGTTTATCAATATGAAATAACAAAAATTAAACGGGACAAACT
>NW_019240534.1:0-1759 GCF_002742605.1 Olea europaea var. sylvestris | reverse complement strand
TTTTTTTTTTATATTTACAAAATCATGATTAGGAACATTGTTTGTCTTTTTTGAGTTTCGTGAGGTAACTTTTGTTTTGTTGAACATTTGCCTTTATTTTAGTATGTTTGGTTGCTAATTTTAAGAGCATAAAAATGTTATGCTGTGAATAACAAACGTTAGGAGTTCACTTGTTAACAAATGAAAGAAAACTTCATCGCTCTTCGTTGCCTTTTTATAATCTCCTATCGTTGCTTGAAACTAATTGCATGCAGTTTCCATGCTCACATCTATTAATATGCTTAGCATAACATTGATCTCAAATAAGCTATTATGACATCCTTTCACTATAGAAGTAGCAATTACTTATTGTCTTAGAGAAATATTCATCATTACAACACAGGATCCAACCTTTGTGATGAAATAGTGCAAGATATCTTTTCCATGATTATATCATCATTTGCATATCTCATGGTCACATCCATCAATTTGTCTGCTACTATAATTAAGATGCTAGATACTATGGCTAATGTGATGTATTTTCTCATTATGTTGGACCTAGACTATGAATATCTGGTAATTGACATGTTCCAATACTTTCATATAGTAAAAAAAGACTCATTTTGGAATGTCTTCACATCCATAGAGACTATCATAACCCTTACATTGGAGGAAAGCGACGATATTCCTCTAGACTTGATTACCATTCTTTGGATTGTGTTCAAAATAAACAAAAAAAGGTGTCTCTTGTTGCCTTTAGTGTGGTGGAAAGACTTTTTGAGAAGTGTGCTAAAACAATCAAACCTTATTATGAGCTATCAAATTTTTAGGAATTCGTTTAGATGATTTTAGTACAATTCTTTCCTCCATTTTCACAGAAGTCGAGAGTTGTGAATAGTGCATTGTGTCCCCTATTGTGACCACATATACAGTCGATATACTTAACATTGACATAAATTAGGCAATTGAGATATCTTAGATCCTGTGCCCACTATGTTACATGACTTTCATGTTGAACTTATTTTAGCTTTTCCTTAATTACATGAGAGTCCACAGGTTGCCACATTGTTCTCTAAGGCCATTACTCGATTGCATACTCTTGCTATTGACATTAGGATGTTGCCCACTAATTATCGACATGCTCTATTGGTTCATCCTTTTATTGAAAATATTCCTAAATTTTATGGTAAATTTAAATGTCAAATCATTTCCAATCATGAAATTTTTTTAGCTTACTTTCGTTTTGCAATATAAGTTAGGTAACTCTATTGAAAATTACTGTATTATATTGTGCATTTCTCTAATCTGTTTTCCTAAGACCATAAAGAGAAAGTTTTTGAGTTATTCACAAAAAGATTTTCAATTTCGCTGGCCATTTCACTTGAATGAAAGTAATATTTTCAATGTAGAAGAATTGTTTCATAATCGAGCCCATTCGAGTCTTTAATATTGCAATCATTTTTCTCTATAGGTCATTTTCCAGTGCTAGCTTTTTGCGCTTCTCATTTTGAACAACCAAATGAAGATTTTGAAAATGAGTTACACGAGTGTTTTATTATTTGGAGTTCAGTATCGGTACTTGATTAGAAAGAGAGATCGTCCTTTTTAGGAATAAGTTGTCGTTTTCATTGCTATCAATCATGGAATTTTAATATTTGGTTCTTAAGAAATATTGTCCCTCATGGCACGACTTTACTTACTTTTGCTAATGATTGGGAGCTTGACTATAGCCGTTCATGATTTATCCAATCAACATAGTCAAGTTTTTTTCCCTATCCCG
>NW_019240533.1:0-1759 GCF_002742605.1 Olea europaea var. sylvestris | reverse complement strand
CGAAACCTCATTATTTCATTATGAATATTTGAATTCCTCATTATTAGGCCAACTACAACTGTTGTTTGATCCACATCGTGCAGTTGCAACCTTAGGCATCCTCCAATTATACCTGGCGGTTCTAACATCTCCTCGACAACATCTTATTAGAGCGAACTCGGATATGATACTAATTAACTATTGTAGAGTAGTGAGTACGAAAGCATGAGAATGCGAGATTTATGATTCCCTCACTTTTAAGTGCTAGAAAATCAGGTATCAAACCCTGTTGGTTCATGAAAAATGCTGAGAATTTTGGACACATAAATGAGAATTAGGGCAGAAAAATGAAATCACCAAACCGTAAAATTGAACCTAAATCTTTTTTCTGAATCCGTTGGTTTGGTTCCACTTGGATCGGTCGACGTTTTGATTTTGAACCGAACCAAACCGCTTCAAAGCAGTTTGATTTAGGTTTCAATCTTTGCAAACCATTTTAAATCGCCAAACTGTTTACCAAAAAAATTTATTAAAAATAAATTAGTCTGAATTTTATTTAACCAAATTAAAACATAACACATTTCAGTTAAAAGGGTACATCCAAATTAGGCATAATTCAATTAAACTCAATTCGACAATTGCACATCTCAATTAATTAATTAAATCATATTCAAATACACATTAGTCATCACAACTGTAAATGTAAAATCCTCAAATTGGATAAAGTGTTGAACAATTGCTGCTAAACCATATTCGTCGATCCTCCATTACAATTGAATAGACAATTAAATATAGATCTTAATTCAAGCTTACACATTTCATTTAACTAAATCTCCCTTTTTCTAAAGGTCTCAGTGATCTTATTTATACAATTCAATACAATCCTATTTTTTAAGAATTTTTAAAACACCATGACAAAAACATAAACTTAATATATTAGTTAAAAGGTTATGATAAACTAAACCTCAATCAAATCGAAAAAATATGAAATAATAATAATTTGAAACTACCAAAATAATTCGTATTTCCACACGTGGGTTACACCATTTATGGCCTCACTCATTTCTTCACTTTTTTCATCCTTCGTCCTCTCATTCAATATTCAATTCTCGGCTCTTCGCTTCTAACTCCAGGATCATTCGAGTATGCACCACTCCACATTTTCCCTCACTTTAGTCTCCAATGCTCTCCAAGATCAGGTTTGCTCCAAAAGACAAAAACAAAGAAAATTCAACATGTCCGCCATCATATATTCAGTATTTCATTACATTACTTTGGCATATTGGTCGTCATTCTCAGTATTTCATTACATTACTTTGACATATGAGCTCAAATACGTCCTGAATTTCTTGATGCTACAATAGAGGAAATTATGAAATGCGATGAATTAGTACAGGTCAGTCGATGAATGTACCAATTGACACAATTTGTAGAGATAAAACAACATATGGGGGCATTGGCATAGCAGATTGATTAGTTACCATGGCGGTCCAATGACACAGTAGTCATAGGTTTGGCAGCGGAGAAAAGTTCCTACGAAGATGACAATTTTTTCGCCTTTCCCAATCCACAGAGGTCAAATAATGATTACTATGATTCACCTGTTTTTAACATTAAGATCTACGAAGACTTAACCGAGCAACAGTAGAGGTAGAAACCAATGTTGTTACTTTTGAAATCTTGGAGAAGGATTCTTTTGCATTGTTCCCTACCTTTTAGAAGAGAAAAAATTTTGGAAATTGGATTGCGAAGGGGTCAAATATAGTTTCTACTCAAAGGA
>NW_019240532.1:0-1759 GCF_002742605.1 Olea europaea var. sylvestris | reverse complement strand
CAAATTTTAGCAGATTTCGACACCGTCGCGAAAAATGACGAAATTGCCCCCGGCGCGATTTTTGTTTCCCATCAATCAGTCAAGATTTACCAGATTCTGAAACCGTCGCGAAAAATGATGAAATTGCCCCTGCGCGATTTTTGTTTCCCATCAATCAGTCAAATTTTAGCCGATTCCGTCACCGTCGCGAAAAATGACGAAATTACCCCAGGCTCGATTTTGGTTTCCGATCAATCTTTTAAATTTCTGTTCACTCCAACACCGTTGCGAAAAAAGACGAAATTGCCCACGGCGCGATTTTTGTTTCTGATCAATCAGTCAAATTTGAGCCCATTCCGACACCGTTGCGAAAAACGACGAAATTGCTCCTGCGCGATTTTTGTTTCCCATCAATCAGTCAAATTTTAGCCGGTTCCGACACCGTCGCGAAAAATGGCGAAATTGCCCCCGGCGAAACTTTTGTTTCCCATCAATCGGTCAAATTTTAGCCGATTCCGACACCGTCACGAAAAATGGTGAAATTGCCCCTGCGCGATTTTTGTTTCCCATCAATCAATCAAATTTTAGCCGATTTCGACACCGTGCGAAAAATTACGAAATTGCCCCCGGAGCGATTTTTGATTCCGATCAATCTGTCAAATTTGAGCCAATTTCGACACCGTCGCGAAAAATTACAAAATCACCCCCGGCGCGATTTTTGTTTCGTAGCAATCAGTCAAATTTTAGCCGATTCCGACACCGTCGCGAAAAATGACAAAATTGACACCGTCACGAAAAATGACGAAATTGTCCCTGCGCGATTTTTGTTTCCCAAAAATCAGTCAAATTTTAGCCGTTTTCGACACCGGCGCGAAAAATGACGAAATTTCCCCCGGCGCAATTTTCGTTTCCCAACAATCAGTCAAATTTTAGACGATTCCGACACCGTCCCAAAAAATGACGAAATTGCCCCTGCGCGATTTTTGTTTCTCATCAATCAGTCAAATTTTAGCCGATTTCGACACCGGCGCGAAAAATGACGAAATTGCCCCTGCGCGATTTTTGTTTCCTATCAATCAGTCAAATTTTAGCCGTTTTCGACACCGGCGCGAAAAATGACGAAATTGCCCCTGCGCGATTTTTGTTTCCTATCAATCAGTCAAATTTTAGCCGTTTTCGACACCGGCGCGAAAAATGACGAAATTGCCCCTGCGCGATTTTTGTTTCCTATCAATCAGTCAAATTTTAGCCGTTTTCGACACCGGCGCGAAAAATGACGAAATTGCCCCTGCGCGATTTTTGTTTCCTATCAATCAGTCAAATTTTAGCCGTTTTCGACACCGGCGCGAAAAATGACGAAATTGCCCCTGCGCGATTTTTGTTTCCTATCAATCAGTCAAATTTTAGCCGTTTTCGACACCGGCGCGAAAAATGACGAAATTGCCCCCGGCGCGATTTTTGATTCCGATCAATCTGTCAAATTTGAGCCAATTTCGACACCGTCGCGAAAAATTACAAAATCACCCCCGGTGCGATTTTTGTTTCGCAGCAATCAATCAAATTTTAGCCGATTCCGACACCGTCGCGAAAAATGACAAAATTGACACCATCACGAAAAATGATGAAATTGCCCCTGCGCGATTTTTGTTTCCCATCAATCAGTCAAATTTTAGCAGTTTTCGACACCGGCGCGAAATATGACGAAATTTCCCCCGGCGCAATTTTCGTTTCCCATCAATCAGTCAAATTTTAGACGATTCCGACACCGTCACGAAAAATG
>NW_019240531.1:0-1759 GCF_002742605.1 Olea europaea var. sylvestris | reverse complement strand
TTGTTCTTATTGAGATTAATCAGTCAAAACTGAAAAAGGGACTTAATTCATGTTCAATGCATGTTGCAGTTCATGCTCAATGTAATGCAAATCACTTCAAAACCAAATTCACATTTTCAACCTAGCTTTCATCAGGCAAATACTTCTCTCCCTAGACAAAAAAGCAAGAGGATAGGGGGAAAATATGCCTTCTCTCTCTAACATTGTACTAATTCTTTTGCTTCTCCTCAGCCTTTCATCGAACACCTTTTCCCAAAACGCCGGAATTGAACAATGTAGCTCGAATCTCCTACCTTTGGCCCCGTGCGCGCCTTTTGTGCAAGGTGCTGCGCCTTTGCCGGCCCAGTCGTGTTGTGACAACCTTAGACAACTCTATATTCAGCAACCTAGTTGCCTTTGTCTGTTTCTCAATGAGACAACTTTGAGTTCTTTTCCTATTAATACCACACTTGCTCTCCAGTTACCCCTTATATGCAACCTTCAAATAAGCATTTCTACTTGCACAGGTACGTCCATTAGAATCCCTTTTTCATGATGTGTTTGTTATAGGCTCGACTGGACAATATTGAACAAGACTACTGATGTAAATGAGGTTAATTTAATGTTCTATTATCGAAAATTGGGTAGATAATGTTTCACTAACCAGTGACTTTTTATCTTTTAAGGCACACCCTTGCCTTCAACTCCACCTATCTCAGGGCCAAAAACAAATTCAACTGTTGCAGGTTTGCATCTTCTCTTCTCATCATTCTATTATGCGGCAATTTATGCTCAAAGAAACACGTACAAATCGTTTGGTAAGAACTGTTCAGCACTGGACAATATTAAAAAATAAAATGAACTATGTATCAAATATTTGTGATTTAATCTAAGATGTAGTCGGGTTAATTTATATCGGTTTTCTTTTTCAGCTTCTCCAATGGTGACAGTGGCGCCTAGGTCGAGCATCATGGGATTTGGACTTAACCACAGTGTAGGAGTGAAGTTGAATCCACAAAGTCAAGTTGTGATGATGCTGCTAATAGCAATTTTATCTATGTTTACAAGCATACTATGTTGAACCCACAAACAATAAGATTCTATTATTTCTATTGTAGATCAGTATTTGTATGTCTTTAACTTATGCAGTATAATTTACTTTTTCGAAAAGATATAATTAGTTGCATAATTTAATTAACTAATTAGGTATATCACTCGACTTCTATCGTCACCTTATTATAAAGTTGTGGTTCGTTGAGAAAGAGAAGAAAGCATAAACATCTTTTATATTTAACCACGATTCTCTTCATTTTAATTATCCTGTTTCTAATATATAGTTGGACTGATTTTCATGTTGATTCTCGATCTTGAACTGGTCGCTTAGCTCAATTTTTCAAAATATTGGGCACTTCACCTAACAAATTAAGAAAGATAATTGTTGTACCACATTTATTCATTTTCAGCTTACACATATTTATTTATCTTTAGCTTGTACGTTATATTTTGAATTAGGACATTAGTCCAATATGTGAACAAAATTTGACATGTATTATTCTGAAGGATCTATTTCTCTATTATTTGATTGATCATTTTGTTTGGTTACAGCTAAGGTTGACAAGATTCACGTTGTGCATGTAAAATTTTGATATACGTCTATATGAAAGTCTTTAGTTAATGACAATGTATATCTTATGATTAGAACAATAATGAGTTATGGCGCACTTTGGACCCATTACATCACATGTTCTCACTTTAACGTGTCAATATGCTTCGAACATTC
>NW_019240530.1:0-1759 GCF_002742605.1 Olea europaea var. sylvestris | reverse complement strand
GGAACGCTTGGAGAGTCGGCGTACGAAGAATTGAGAGTAACTTTTGCACACGGTGTCCGTTCCAGGCCCATAAGTACTTTTTGGAAATGTAGCGACCATTTTGGATTGAACTTAAAACTTCATCTTGACGTATGAGGGATTTCGGCCCTTTTTCGAAAGAATGAGCGTTTGCATATTTGGAATGCTTGGATAGTCGGCGTACGAAGAATTGAGTGTAACTTTTACACACGGTGTCCGTTTCGGGCCCATAAGAACTTTTTGGAAATGTAGCGACCGTTTTGGATTGAACTTAAGGCTTTGTAGTGACGTATGAGGGATTTCGGCCATTTTTTGAAAGAATGAGCGCTCGGATATTTGAAACGCTTGGATAGTCGGCGTACGAAGACTTGAGCGTAACTTTTGCACACGGTGTCCGTTTCGGGCCCATAAGTACTTTTTGGAAATGTAGCGACCGTTTGGATTGAACTCAAGACTTCGTCGTGACGTATGAGGGATTTCGGCCTTTTTTCTAAAGAATGAGCACTTGCATATTTGGAACGCTTGGATAGTCGGCGTACGAAGAATTCAGCGTAACTTTTGCACACGGTGTCCATTACGGGCCCGCAAGTACTTTTTGGAAATGTAACGACCGTTTTGGATTGAACTTAAGACTTCGTCGTGACGTATTAGGGATTTTGGCCATTTTCTGAAAGAATGAGCACTTGCACATTTTGAACGCTTGGAGAGTCGGCGTACGAAGAGTTCAGCCTAACTTTTGCAAAAGGTGTCCGTTTCGGGCCCATAAGTACTTTTTGGAAATGTAGCGACCATTTTGGATTGAACTCAAGACTTCTTCGTGACGTATGAGGGATTTCGGCCATTTTTCAAAAGAATGAGCCCTTGCATATTTGGAACGCTTGGATAGTCGGCGTACGAAGAATTCAGCGTAACTTTTGCACACGGTGTCCGTTTCGGGCCCATAAGTACTTTTTGGAAATGTAGCGACCGTTTTGGACTGAAGTCTCCACTTCATCGTGACGTATGAGGGATTTAAGGGATTTTTCGAAAGAATGAGCACTTTCATATTTGGAACGCTTGGATAGTCGGTGGAAGAAGAATTGAGCGTAACTTTTGCACACGGTGTCCGTTTCGGGCCCATAAGAACTTTTTGGAAATGTAGCGACCGTTTTGGATTGAACTCACAACTTCGCCGTGACGTATGAGGGATTTTATCGATTTTTCGAAAGAATGAGCACTTTCATATTTGGAACGCTTGGATAGTCGGCGTACGAAGACTTGAGCGGAACTTTTGCACACGGTGTCCGTTTCGAGCCCATACGTACTTTTTGGAAATGTAGCGACCGTTTTGGATTGAACTCACAACTTCGCCGTGACGTATGAGGGATTTTATCGATTTTTCGAAAGAATGAGAACTTGCATATTTGGAACGCTTGAATAGTCGGCGTACTAAGAATTCAGCGTAACTTTTGCACACGGTGTCCATTTCGGGCCCGCAAGTACTTTTTGGAAATGTAACGACCGTTTTGGATTGAACTTAAGACTTCGTCATGACGTATGAGGGATTTCGGCCATTTTTTGAAAGAATGAGCACTTGCACATTTTGAACGCTTGGAGAGTCGGCATACGAAGAATTGAGCGTAACTTTTGCACATGGTGTCCGTTTCGGGCCCATAGGCACTTTTTGGAAATGTAGCGATCGTTTCGGATTAAACTCACCACTTCATCGTGACGTATGAGGGATTTTAGCGATTTATCGAAA
>NW_019240529.1:0-1759 GCF_002742605.1 Olea europaea var. sylvestris | reverse complement strand
CGACCGTTGAACTCACAACTTCATCGTGACGTATGAGGGATTTTGGCCATTTTTCGAAAGAGTGAGCACTTGCATATTTGGAATGCTTCGATTTCCGGCGTACGAACAATTGAGCGTTACTTTTGCACACGGTGTCCTTTAAGGACCATAAGTACTTTTTGGAAATGTAGCGACCGTTTTGGATTGAACTCACAACTTCGTCCTGACGTATGAGGGATTTCGGCCATTTTTCGAAAGAATGAGCACTTGCATATTTGGAACGCTTGGATTGTCGACGTACGAAGAATTGAGCGTAACTTTTGCACACGGTGTCTATTTTGGGGCCGTAAGTACTTTTAGGAAATGTAGCGACCATTTTAGATTGAACTCACAACTTTGTCGTGACGTACGAGAGATTTCGGCCATTTTTCGAAAGAATGAGCACTTGCATATTTGGAACGCTTGGATTGCCGGCGTACGAAGAATTGAGCGTAACTTTTGCACACGGTGTCTATTTTGGGGCCATAAGTACTTTTTGGAAATGTAGCGGCCGTTGAACTCACAACTTCGTCGTGACGTATGAGGGATTTTGGCCATTTTTCGAAAGAGTGAGCACTTGCATATTTGGAATTCTTGGATTGCCGGCGTATGAAGAATTGAGCGTAACTTTTTCACACGGTGTCCTTTTAGGACCATAAGTACTTTTTGGAAATGTAGCGACCGTTGAACTCACAACTTCGTCGTGACGTATGAGGGATTTTGGCCATTTTTCGAAAGAGTGAGCACTTGCATATTTGGAACGCTTGGATTGCCGGCGTAAAAACAATTGAGCGTAACTTTTGCACACGGTGTCCTTCAAGGACCATAAGTACTTTTTGGAAACGTAGCAACTGTTTTTGATTGAACTCACAACTTCGTCGTGACGTATGAGGGATTTCGGCCATTTTTCGAAAGAATGAGCACTTACATATTTGGAACGCTTGGATTGTCGACGTACGAAGAATTGAGATCAACTTTTGCACCCGGTGTCCGTTTTGGGACCATAAGTAATTTTTGGAAATGTAGCGACAGTTTTGGGTTGAACTCCCAACTTCATCGTGACGTATGAGGGATTTCGGTCATTTCTCGAAAGCCTGAGCACTTGCATATTTGGAACGCTTGGATTGCCGGCGTACGAAGAATTGAGCGTAACTTTTGCACACGGTGTCTGTTTTGGGACCATAAGTACTTTTTGGAAATGTAGCGCCCGTTGAAATCACAACTTCCTCGTGACGTATGAGGGATTTTGGCCATTTTTCGAAAGAGTGAGCACTTGCATATTTGGAACGCTTGGATTGCCGGCGTACGAACAATTGAGCGTAACTTTTGCACACGGTGTCCTTTAAGGACCATAAGTACTTTTTGGAAATGTAGCGACCGTTTTGGATTGAACTCATAACTTCGTCGTGACGTATGAGGGATTTCGGCCATTTTTCGAAAGAATGAGCACTTGCATATTTGGAACGCTTGGATTGTCGACGTACAAAGAATTGAGCGCAACTTTTGCACCCGGTGTCCGTTTTCTGACCATAAGTACTTTTTGGAAATGTAGCGACAGTTTTGGGTTGAACTCCCAACTTCGTCGTGACGTATGAGGGATTTCGGTCATTTTTTGAAAGACTGAGCACTTGCATAGTTGGAACGCTTGGATTGCCGGTGTACGAAGAATTGAGCGTAACTTTTGCACACGGTGTCTGTTTTGGGACCATAAGTACTTTTTGAAAATGTAGCGACCGTTGAA
>NW_019240528.1:0-1759 GCF_002742605.1 Olea europaea var. sylvestris | reverse complement strand
AAAAAAATAAAATAATTTTGCTTATTTAAAATAAATTAATTAAAAAATTTAGGGAGATTCAGTTCTTATTCGATTTTTCGGGTCTTGGCCTAGAATCAAGAACCGAACCATACCCATCGATTTTCGATTCAAATACCTGTTCGGGTATTTAACTTGAGAAAAATCATCGGGTTCGGTTCGGTTCAGGTTCGATTCGATCGGTTCGATTTGGGAGTTTTGTCCAACCCTAATTTTGTCACGTTTCATTACACCGTTGGCTAGTTTGAAGACAAATAGTCTTATCATCTAATCAATTGTATGTTGACACTTGACGACATGGATGGTGTTAATCATGATGCAAAAAAACGTGTCGTACAAATGACATAATTCTAAAGATTATAGGATTATTGATGGAACAGAAGTTTATACGAAAAAACTAAAATCTCACGAAAGATTCAAACTATTTGATTCACTCCAATTGTCATAAGACTTACAACTCATTTTTAAAGCAATAAATAAAATTTGAATAATGGCTAAACTCTAAATGAAATAGCCTCATTTTAAGGGGAAAAAAAAGAATTTTGAATAATGATTTTTTGAGAATACGTGGTTAAAATGTAAAAAAAAAAAAAAAAAGTTTTCAATTTACGTATGAAATTATTTTATTGGAGAATGTGCGATTGAAAATCAGTTCTGAAAAAATGAATTTTTGAAAAAAGGTAGAACAAGGGCTAAAATCTTAATTTATTACAAATTAACAAAACTATCAAAAAAAAAAATGAAAATTGCGTTGCCGAAACCCTAAACGTTAAAATTTTGCTCATTCGATCATTTTCACTCAAAATAGACACAAAATTATTCGAAAACGAACTTTCCTAAAAATCACTTCTTATGACTCCAATGCCACTTTTTCATGAAAATGTTCTTCTTTCTATATTGCTCTTTGTCTAACTATAAAAAAACACGACATTTTAGTGGAAGAAAAGTTATTGGTCGTACATAAATTTTGACAACGTGAGTGTTAATGCACGGGAGCAAATTTAAACCATTTAATAACCGGAAAAGATGGCAATTAGTTCAACATATTATATAATTTGATCATGGACTTTATATATATTTTTGTAATCAACACAACACTTAGATATTTAAAATAAAATCTTTGATCAATTTTCCATCAAGTCTAACATAGGTAGGTTGTCTCAGTCTCATTGATAACCACTTGGTTATAATTCTTAATGTGTGAATTTATTGCCTTAAAAAACAGGTCAAATTCTTAAATTTGATGTTGAATACTTACACCTTTTAGTTAATTGCATGATGTGAGACCAGTTCGAATACAATTTTTATATTGATAAATAAAGAAAAATTAGTTTCAATCAAATATTTATAATTATTACTAGTGGTTTCACTCTATTTCCATTTATAAATTATTTATAAATTTGCGAAACAAAGGCTAAAAACTTGTTTGACAAATTTACAAATCAAATTTTAAAGAGGAACGTAAGTGAGTCCTATGAAATGTGTGTATAATAAATAAATAATACCTATAAATGTGTGGTATAAATTAATGTTCGATTTTAACTGAATTTATGAAGAATTAATCCCCCTGCACACGGCCTGTACAGGGCTCTCACATGGGAGGGGACCCCACATGGGGTCCACCCCCATGTGTGTGCACCTGTACAGACCCTGTGCAAACGGGTCTATGTAAGTAGCACAATTGATTTATAAATTAGTTAATTCACTTGTCCACTCCCATGTGAGATCCCCTGTATAGGTC
>NW_019240527.1:30872-128099 GCF_002742605.1 Olea europaea var. sylvestris | reverse complement strand
CTAAACAATTTCAAAGTAAGGAAGATTACATATCATCATTTACGTAGATATATCGCAAAGACACTTTCTTTGCTAATGTCTCTTGTGAAATACCATCAAATCTTTGATTTCATCTTGATACATGAGATCCTCAACACATGAGATAACTATATTACTATCATGGATCTCATAATCTCAACTAATCATTAAATACTCGATATATTTATACCAAACAATTTCTTCAGTTATCAAGATATATACTACCAAATATTCTTCTTGCTACTCTATAGAGCAAGATTGCACAAGTCTAATAACTATTTGTACTCAATTAACTCTAATCCTTAGTCGATGTTTACATATCTATTACAATTATAAATTATTCTGTTAACAACAAAATAGAATAACTAACGATAACACCACTCAGCTATCACAATACTCTTTCTAAGTGTAATATTGATATATGTAAAAATATTCTTCTACCTCCAAATCGTACTAGATATGATTCTTCGAATATTTCTTTGTACAACTATGAAGTTTTTGGACATATATGAAGACTCGTACGGTTGCCTTCAGATATAGGGTTACCAACGATGTAGCAATTCCACAATTAAAAATATACAGGAGTCGTTATAGTATACAACTCTTGTAACAGGTCCTTCATCTCAAAGATTGAGGAAAATCATTTCAAAATGGTTTCAATACACTCCTTCTCATGCTTAACCAGAATGTCATTAACATCAAAATTGGAATGACAACATACAATCAGACCTTTACATAAATAAAGTAATTTTTCATTCACATGATGAAACTTTATACGAGATTTAAAACCTGTTAAAACTCAAGTACCACTCTCAAGATGGTTGCATTAGGTTACAAGTGTAACTATAAAATTACCATAATACTATAAAACTCTTCAACATGAAAACTACAAATCGATACATGTAGATCTCTTCAATCAATTCTTAGTTGAGAATGAAAATATAATCTCTAAGTCTATTTGGTATAATCTAAACTTAAACGCACTATTGTGGCAGCATCGACATATAAAATTGAATCTCATTGCTAAGAAAAAATATTTATCCAACTCAATATACTCATATTGAGTATAATCTCTCTCTAAAAAAATGAGCTTTATCTATCATAAACTCATTAATCTTTCACTTAATTTTTAAAAATATGAATGTTCTCAATAAACATAATGTCCAATTAGAACTTTCCCCACTTCTCAAATTAGATTGAAAATCCATACTCCATATATACTTCTATCGCTTTCCTTAAATCTCTCCACTGATTTTTGAACCAAGAATTATTCAAATTAAATAGCTTTTAGCTCCCACTCAAAACCAAGAACCATTGAAATTAGATAGTTCATTGATAACTCCTACTCAGAAATAGATTGCTTCCACATGAATCAGAAGTTTAAACCAACTCTTACGTATTCAAAAATTGATTCATCAATACACATAATGTCAATTTCAATTATATTCTCCAAAATTTTCTCTCTCACTGGGAAAAAATGTCAAATGTCACATCTTGTAACCCAAAATTCATCCAAAATCTCAGTTAGGTACTTGACTATCATGTGTATCTCAGAGATACATTTCATTCTTAATATACTAATATTTGCAAACTTATTATTAAGAACTTATATAGTCGATTATGAGTCTAGGATAACCCATATTTAGTTATCTACGTGTCTAAAGCTCATATATATTGAAGGTACCAACATTTGTAATTAANATTATGAGTCTAGGATAACCCATATTTAGTTATCTACGTGTCTAAAGCTCATATATATTGAAGGTACCAACATTTGTAATTAACCATACACATAAATTAGACTGTGTTATCTCAAGCCTCATCACATTCAGCAATATTCCATCGATGATGCGACACGTACATCAGAGTGTGCATAATATTGTCCACCTTTTCATATGGAGAGGGGCTCACTTCGAATAAAATATAATTTATTGAAAGTGGGTTTATCTCCATGTGAGGGAGGTAGACACCACTATGAGCACTGTATTATGTACAAGTAGTATATTCCATATTTCATTCTTTGTACCCAATAGACCACATAATTATTGGTGATTAAAGAATAATTAATCCAATAAGAATTTCTCTTTTATCACCCAGATCACTGAACTCTCATGATAGAGATTCACGCTCTCAAATAGTTCTCAAAGTCTTCACTTCCATTATCTGATATTCTACTCCATTTTAGAAAAATCTTAATAAATACAATATTTTCAACTTAAGAAAATTAGAGGGACAACTGAAATGTATAAATTCATTAATAGATGTAACAAAAAATGAAGATCCATCTCTATTTCCCTTAATTATAGCCCGGAAAGAAAAATCGGATGAATTTACTCTATGGAAGTTTAACTATTACAGTTTTGAGTGGTTTTCTCAACTCAAAACTTTAAACCATTGCACAAATATCCTGAACAACAATAAATATCGCTACTGTTAGTACGAACAGAATTACCACATATAAATTCTAGTAAGAGACCTGTTTTAGAAGATCAACAACTAGAACAAGTTTAGCAGAGTTTTTTATACTATTTTAATATCAAATAGGATGTCAGTTTCTCAACTTTGCAATAGTAAGTTGCATGTACGAGTCATATAAACCTCCACTCCATGTTCACACACACACACACATAACCTTTATGATATTGGTCCTCTACCAAAACCACTTTCATGCACTTACTATCTAATATGTTCTTCTTGCACCATTTTTCACTCTCATCAACTATCCTGCATTTGTTCTTATGCAAATTAGAACATTGCTACATAAACATGTCCTCGAGACTTAGCAACATCAAGTTATACGTCTTTCAACTCACATAGCGGGCAGTGTCAATAGAGAAAATTAACAATTTAATTCAAAGTTTTCATCTATTGAAAAGAGGCCGGTTTGAACTTACTACTCGTCTGAAAAAATGTGACCAACAAAAATATCAACACTATGTTAACCATCTCAACTAAGTCACATTCAAGAAAAAGATCATCTATAACAAAACTTAATAATTCAAATGTTCAAGCACTAAAATCTATTTTCTCCCGTACTTGATAAAGTGCTTATCTTTATTCTCTAAAATAGTATGACTCACATCAGGTCTATTATTGCGTGGTTGATGCTCTCTAAAGCATCACGTTCTCCTAGTACACTCAAAATCTTATCATACTAAATGTTATCGCATTTAGTTTATCACCTTTATTAAGGCCAACAACTATGGATTTTGATGTCATGATCTATCAAATTTTAGAGACATTTTTATTTCCAATCAATGCCCATTTATGCACATATACCGTTTCGCAATAACGTAAACTAACATCTATGATAGTTCAACATTAGGCACAGAGTCAAAAGTTTACTATATTCCCAATCATCATTCGCCATCCTATTGTTTCACTATCATAGACTTAATTTCATAACGCAAAATTCCATGAGTCCTAAGCGAAAATTACATTATTTCTTCCAGTTTGACAATCAATATGTTTAAGTAAGAATCTCATTAATTCTACCAACCTTAGCATTCATAACAATTTACAAATTAAGAGATATCATGTAATTCAATAGAGGAAATCCCCCCAATGGTCAACGAACTTTGCCAATTTTCCCTAGGAGGTCACCGAACTTCACTTCGTCCCTAAATGGTCACTGAACTTTTCCAAAATCCTCTAGGAGGTCATCAAACTTCACTTCGTCCCTAAATGGTCACCGAACTTTGCAAAAGGCCCTTGGGAGGTTACTGAACTTGTTATGCATGGGGTACCATTTTGCAAAAGTTGAGTGACCTCTTAGGAAATTTCGACAAAGTTCAGTGACCATTTAGGGACGAAGTGAAGTTCGGTGACCATTTAGGGACAAAGTGAAGTTCGGTGACCTCCTAGGAGAAATTGGCAAAGTTAGGTTAGGGGTTTTCCTCAATTCAATAAAGTAATTCCATGATATACAATAAAAAGTATAAACATGTATGTTTATCCAATTATGACATATACCATGATACTACAAATTATTTTCTGACTAATTCTTCCAAAAAATAATTTCAATTATAATCGAAGAATAAAATTCACATCATTTAAGTTTTATTATACAAATTCTCAACCTCACTTTAATATCTGTTGCAAAACGATCCTAATAAATGGGAAGTGACACCAGAATTCTCATAATTTGCTTATCACAAAAAATTGTCCCAAAAATATTTGCGTGTTCCATTCGATCATGTTCCATATCCATTTATTAATTTCAATAAGCACATAACATTTCAACTAGTTTCATAATCTTTGATTTTCTAGCATTCTCTCTAAAGATGCTATAAGTGTAAATATATCCAGTAATATCTGATCAAACACAAAAATTGGAAATTAAGTTATAACGAATCACATTACCTAATCAAAAATCCACACAACTCATGAATGCAAATAAACGTGATATTTTAAATACTTTCAGAATAGTTTTCATTTATAAAAAAAATAAAAATGAGAGCGCTTCATAAAAAATAATTTTCACTAGCCAAATACCACTTAATAAATATTCTTGATTTCATAAAAACAATTAAGAACTTAATCAAGTTAAGAAAGATATTTTTAATGCTTTTAACAAATTTATTTTAAGCATTAAATAAAAAATAAAAATAAAAATAAATTTAACTATCTAAACATTAATTTAATCACACTGAAAAATCAAAAATAATTCAGGGACTAATCTAAAATTTTTAGAATTAAAATCTTGTCTCGCATGCGCCCTCACATGTGAGATCAATTTGCAATTAATTTTTTTAATTAAATAAGAAAAATTGGGTATGCGTCAACGCCGCCACTTCGTCTTCAAAAATTTTTATTGATTGATTATCTTAACTGAGTACATCCGTGAGGCCAAATCTTTTAAAATCAATTTTTAAGGTCGTGTTTGGGACATCAATAGATCTGTCTAAGGGTGAAAATGACAACAAAATCATGCAAAATTTCTAGATTTTCGTGCAAACTTCGAGAGGTTGTAACTTTTTCATTTCAATATCAAAATTAATGATCTTTATACTGTTTAAAAGGTTTCGTGAAGATTTATCCAACTACATGAAATGGAAAGCATGAAATGAAGTGTAAAAGAAGTTATCATGTGATGAAATTTCGGATTTTATCAATTTTCATACAAAAAATAGATTTTCATCCAAATTTCGAGAGGGCATAACTTCTTTATTTCAATGCCAAAATTAACGATCTTTATACCATTGAAAATGTCTTGAGAAGATCTATCCAACCATACTAAATAGGAATCATGAAACACAATGTAGAAGAAGTTATTATGTGATGAAATTTAGAATTTTGCTAATTTTCATACAAAAAATCAGATTTTCGTCAAAACTTTGGGAGGGCATAAATTCTTCATTTCAATGCCAAAATTTAAGTTATTTATATGATTGAAAAGCTCATTGAAATACCTTTCTAATCATACTAATCTTACATTCTTACTGTATAATTGTCAATGTAAAGAAAATAGTAAATTATCAAAATATGTCATAAGGACCACATAAGGTTTAAAAACTATACATACAAAATGCATAACTCAATTGAATCATGTAATGTCATATTTAAGTATGAAATATTGCAAGGAATTCTAGCTTAAGGCTCTGATACTAATGTAATAACTCGTAGCATTTTTAACATAAATTTCAGGTCTAAAATCCTTACTTGAAAAGATGAATTTCAAGATCTTTTGAATTGTTGAATCACATTACTTTCTAAATCTTCTAATTTGCAATTTTCTCACACTCCAATAGTCCCAATCCCGATCATAGTAAAAGGAGATTATTATTCACAATGTAAGTACCTTATTTTGTGAGTTTTCATGACGAAATAGTTATTTTGGGGCTTTTCCAATTTTGGTGATATTTTCCATACAAATTTCATCATTTTTCTTTTCATCATACTCTCTCACAAATGCTAGACAAAAAATTGAAAGTTGTATGAGAGTTAAGGGTGGTTATAGGGAGTTGTAGGTTCGAATTTCAAGTTCAAACTCAAACCATGCCCTTCAACTCTTTTAATATCTTGTGGGTCAGGTCACCTCACACGGACGACCCATGACCCGTACTTCCCAACTGTCCAAAATCTCTTCATCTATTAAATTATTATTAGCTTTATTGCTTTTATAATTGGTTTTCCCAAATATGGTTAAGATTTAAGTTTTAAAAATATTCATTAACTTTATCGACTTATTTATTTATGGATATAGAAAAAGACATGCAAAAAAATAGGGACTTAAGTAGAGAAAATGTTAAATCAAGTTATCAGTACGTGTAAATAATTTTATCTAGAGACTGACAATATTGGATTTGCAAGGGTTTTTTTTAGCAAAGAAGAAACAAAAACTAATGTTGTTAAATATTGTCTATTCTAATGTAACATTTGCATCAGTTAGAGATTTAGCTCCTATCTGCACTTAAAATTGCAATCTCGATCGTTGATTACTAAAATTTGGACCGTTGCTTTTCAACAAAGACAATAAGGCTACTTGCAGAATTTTAGACATTGCAGCCACAATTTTGGACAATTTTATGTCAAAATGACCTTTTTGCCCTTAACATTAAATTCATTTTGGGGTAATTAACACAAAACATCCCTACCTTTCAAGGTTTTTGTGAAAAACGTTTATACCTTTCTTTTTTGGCAAATTTCATCCCCACCTTTACACTTTATTGCAAAAAACGTCTTTCCATCCACTTACCGTTAAAATACTCCATTAAATCAATTAAAATAGAATTTTTCTTTTCAAAAGACGAGGGTAACATTCTTCAAACCTATTTTTCTTTGCTTCCCACATTTCACTGCAATTTATTGATGAAATTCAAATCATATTTTGTAATGATTCTCTGAATTCAAAACACATTTTTCGCATCATTCCTTTGCTTTTCCAGATTTCACTGCAAAGGAATAGAAGGAAATATTGTTCATTCAATGTAACATTTGATATAACTAGTAGTAAGTATGTGCGTTGCATGTTTTATGTATCAGATAAATGATATGCTTAGTATTTTTAAGTATTAGTAATATTTTTGGAAGTAGTTGATATAATTAATATTAATAAAGGAAAAGTTAAAATTTTTAAAAAATATATATATAAATAACACATTTTATGAAAATTTTGTATATAATGTTAAAGGTTTAATAAATTGAAATGTAATATTTTCATTTGAATAACATTTCTTTGTACACAATATTTTTTGTCAACCTCCTACAACTTTTCTTCTTTTTATTTTTTATTTTTAGTCTTTTATAAAGATTTTTGTTGTTTGTATTGAAACTCCACAAAAGGTGTGAGATGTAGTTACCCATAAGATAATATATGTTCAAAAATATATATTTTAATAGTAAGCATTGTTTGTCATTAAACTTTGTTAATGATAATTACAAGTATAAATATATTGAAAATTATTCTCTCTTAAATTTGAATAAATATCCTTCATCATTTGTTAGAGTTAATGGGATGCGTGTATACTATTTGGCAACAATGTATTTAGGAACTCCTCTTGATAAAATTGATTTGTATTTAGATTCCATAGAGAAGATAAAAATGAGAATTAAATATGAAATGAAATTACTAAAAAGAATATACCTTGAGGATGAAGAACTAAAATAATCATTTAATTGAATTGACAATAAGCAAGCATGTCAAAAAATTACTAAATTGTACTATTACTACAAACAAATGGCATGCTTAAAATTGTAAAATTGAATTATTATCATTTTTGCTTTATTTTGAATGGCAACTTCATATGCATTACAAAATTTTTACTTTAACATAACAAAGTTTTTATCTGATCTGTTTGAATATAAATATGTCAAATTAAATTTAAAAAGTAAAGTATGTATACATGTGAATATTAAAATGCTAAAATGGATGCATAATTTATATTCATTAAATATATCCAAAATCACAAAATATAAAAAAGTTATACCTCATTTAATTTGTCAAAAGTAGTGACATATTTAATATCTTGTATTGGTTTGCTTAAATTCAAGAAAATATATTTGACTTATTTAGATTTACGATCTGATTAGATTTGATATCATTGGAGATATGTACCTCTTTTTATAATTATCTTGTGAAAGTCGAAAGGAAATCATAATAAAAAATTATAAAAATAATTGGTACGAACTTAAAACAAAAGCTAGTTTTCTAAATATTCTTTGCACATAGTATAATATTCAAAAAGAATTTATAACTTAAACAAAGTTATATAGTCAAATTTAAGATCTTTCGGAGTATAATAATGTTAATATTTTTAGTAATATTTATATATAATATAAATTTAATAAGCATCAATGATACTTACAATTTTTGTAGTATATCGTATAACAATATTTTAATATGATAACATTAAAATTTAAAATATACACTTTTTTAGTACGATATGACTAATATTCTATCGTTATAATTCATAAAAAAATTTTGAAATGCCTAAAGAATTTAAAAATATCAAAACACTTAGACAAAAAAATTGTGGGTTGCGACATTAACTTTAAACTATTTGATTATACAATTAAATTATTTACATAATTAATTTTTAACTAAAAGTTTGTGTTAAAACCAATATTCAAAATAAGTTGGGAGGCTATGCATTCAAGAGCTTTCTTAATGATTAATAGTCATAATTAATTAAAAAATAAAATTATCTTTCCTAAAAATTAAAGGAAACAATACTAAGTGAATGTAAATTATAGGAATGACTATAATCAATAAAGTTAATATCTCAAAAATTATTAATACTCTATGGCAATGTGTATCGAAACAAATTTGTAAGGGTTAAAAATTCTGAGAATATGACTCTCGAAATTTGAGAGAATCTAATTTTAGATTTTGATGATTTTTTCTCTTTATCCAATGTTTAAGTGAAAAAATAGCAAATTTTAATGAGCATCAAACTGTTTTTCAGACTGACAACTCATACCTAAATTCTTTGCTAGTAAAATTGACATTAGAATTTCCTCAAAACTAACATTCTCCGTTGTACGATTGTAATAATAAGAAAAAAAATACGTTCATTAATCAACGAATATCATAAAGAAAAAATGTGCAAGATTCGAGTTGAGGAAATAAAATTTTTTTTGCACTGCATTAGATAACCGAATGCAAGTAAATTTCAATTAAAAATATAATATTTGTAAAAAATAAATTGAAAATAACTATTCAATATAATAAATCTTTACATAATTCACACTATTAAAATTCATAATTGACAAAAGTAAAAAGTTTATTATTAGTTGTTGTGCTCTATGAAAAAGAAGAATGGCTATCATTCCAATCAAAAGAGACCATAAAAAATTTTGATTAATAACTACACATCAACAATTATATAGAGAAAGTAAAATAGGAAGAAAAATAATTTATAAACACATAGTTAGTATGTGATCTGTGAGTGATAAATTATGGATTCATAATTGAGATTTAAAGAGTAAGAAAGCTCTTATATAGTTTTTTATTTATTTTTATTTCCTTCATTTGTGCTAAAACTTTTGTTGAAAAATATCAAATCAAAGAAAAATATTTATATTATGGATAATAAAATGTCCTAATTATGTATTTGATTAATAAAATATTTAAATATTGCGATTATGGATTGAATTTATTATTTTCAAAAGAATTTTTTAGAAATACAATACTATTTTTAATATGTATTACTAGGTTTGAAAATATTTAATTGTGTTAGTAATTTTATTTTTTAGTCAATTCTATCTATTAATATTAATTGACTTAATAAAATATGTCATTTCAAGTAAATTATATATTCTAATAGTATGGTAATTTCTTTTAATTGTGTGTAAATATTTTTATTAATTGTGTGCTAATAATTAGTAATCATTGTATTCAGTGGAAATTAATTGACTTAATATTTGAAAGCAATAAGAATTATTAATTATCTTATTTAGAAGTTATAAATTGAATATTAAGGTTATTGTTCACCACAAATATAAAAACGTAAAAGTAAAATGCAAAATCGAATGTTTATCATCCATTCACAGTTAGGTATTGAAAAATGATTTATTTATTTTTTTTTGCATCATATTTTATCAAATTAATATAAATTAATGGTTATTAAAAAGTTGATGGATTATTATAAAATGACTTTTCATCTAATACTGATTAATTAAACATTAGTTAATGGGAATATTTTTTTTTCTTTTTGTTTTTATTTTTACTGTTATGTTTTATTTTCAATGAAATCTTTTAGGAATGCCTTTTAATCTATAATATTAGGTTTAAAAAAATTTAAGTGTATTTATAATTTTATTGTTATTATAAATCTTATATATTAATATGAATTGATTTAATAGTCTATGCCATTTCAGGTTAATTATATATCTGGTATTGTTATAATTTTTATTTTGTTTTTATATAAGTTTTTATTAATCATATACTAATAATTAGTAATAATAGTGTTTAGTGGAAATTAATTGAGTTAATTTAAAAGATAAATAATTTTAATTTTAATAATAATTGAATTTAGTTGAAATAAATTTAATTTTAAGGTATTATTGGCCATAAACATAAAAATATAAGGATAAAATGGAAAAGTAAAGACATGAGGATAAATGAAAGTATATTGGACTTAAAACTAAATATGTAAAGGTACAATTGGTAATTAAAAGTTTCTTCTCAATCCCCACTTTTAATATATTGTAGATGAAGTGCTTACAAAGAGAAGCAATTATGGAGAAAGATAAAGGAAAAGAGGTTGCTAATTACAATGGCTTATTTATAATTACTTATTTTTGCCTTTTCATTTTGTAGATACAATACGTTTGGGATATTGGAGTTTGTAAGAATAATATAAAAATATATCCTTTGAATTTTGTATTATACTTTGCTTAAATGTGTGGTCGTTCATCCTCATTTTGTGCTCATGAATGGTGTGAATAAGGAGTAAAGTTAGAAGACCAATTAAAATGTAATTCTACGTTGTCTTTGCACAAAACATCCTTACCTTTAAATTGAAATTGTGTAAAACATCCCTGCCTTCTAACTTTACCCCTTATTTACACCATTCATAAACACAAAATGAGGATGAACAACCACACATTTAAACAAAGTATAATACAAAATTCAAAGGATATATATCTGCATTATTCTTACCAACTCTAATATCCCAAACATCTTGTATCTACAAAAAGTAAAGGCAAAAATAAGTAATTATAAATAAGCCATTGTAGTTAGCATCCTCTTTTCCTTTATCTTCCCTCATAATTGCTTCTCTTTGTAAGCACTTCATTATATCAAATGTTACATTAAATGAATAATATTTCCTTCTATTCCTTTGCAGTGAAATCTGGGAAAGCAAAGGAATGATGCAAAAAATATATTTTGAATTTAGAGAATCATTACAAAATATAATTTGAATTTCATAGATAAGTTGCAGTGAAATCTAGGAAAGCAAAGAAAAATAGGTTTGGACAATGTTACCCTTGCCTTCTAAAAAGAAAAATTCCATTTTAATTGATTTAATGGTGAGTGAATGGAAGGACGTTTTTCACAATAAAAGATAAAGGTGACGATGGAATTTGTCAAAAAACGAAAGGTAAGGACGTTTTCCACAAAAACTATGAAAGATAAGGATGTTTTGTACTAATTACCCTGCATTTTATATGCAAGATGGGCATTTCGATATTTCATTTTTAACAACATCAAATTTTGCTGTCAAACTGGGACCCATTCTACAGTAACAATCAATTAATTGCTCAAATTGGGAGAAAAGCTCTCCCAAACATGCTCTTACTAATCAACAAATTGGAAATCTTCTTGCTTCGCTCAATCGCAAGCCCAATTTGCACAAAAATTAAAGGAATTTTGCTGATTGTACAAGCCATGTTTCATAGCGCTTGTACAAACCACTCACATGCCAAGGTGGGTGGATGATGATGATGATGATGATAATAATAATAATAATATCACCCACCCCTAACATTGTGAGTGGCCTGTACAGCAAGCAGATCTCAAATTAAAGTTGGTCAGTAAATCCCCTCCCACACCCACCCATTTAGTCACTAAAATTTATAATAATTTCTCACAATTGGTAACTCGGATAGGAAAAACAACGATATGATGCTACCGTATGGTCTAGTTTGTAAAATTCAATGCAGAAAGTCATTAATATTGCAAAATGACTCGTTACATTTTCATCACTTCACAGAAAACACGAGATAATGTATTTTATTAAAATAATACGTATACCCTAAAGGATATAATGCTGTAAAATGAAAGAAACTGAAGCTATAGGTTGAAATTTTTGCCTTCGAAGGTCTGACCAAATTGCCAATCACTAGGGGCAACGTTGTGTGAAACTATGGTTCTGCCGTCGCCAGTGGTTATACGGAAACTTAGTTTCTCGCCAACAAGTGTTGCACTGGTATCCCACTTGGTACCCCAATTATGATTCAATTCTGTCCAATGATTCAATTTCTTGTGACCTTTGACTTCCACCTTTTTTACATTTCCTGCCCCTCCAACGTTCGATATCGACACCATGTTGAAATAAGGACTCCCTGTTACGGTAAATTTAATGCCTCCTTGTTTCTTGCAATGAACCCTGCAACAAAATTCAAAATTTGATATTATAGCTCACAAAATACGTTTATTCGATTTTTTTATTATTTGATACCTTCGAAATAGAATAGGAACGACTCCAGCAGATTGTTCAGCAACCTTAGTAAATGCGGGCTCGGACAAGTCGAAATGGTGGGCGGGCGGACTGCACCAGCCGCCGGGAGGGCAATAATTGGTGGCGGTAACATAAATGGATGATGCTCCGGGTTTGCACATTTTGTTTTTCTTGTCACATTTGATTTCATAGCAAGCTCCACAATTTGACCCGTTTTTGTACAATACAGTGCTCAATGCCACTGTATGCAACCCATATTCTTTTATCGGGTCTTCGAAACCGCAGGCACCTCCTGCAAAAAGAGTAGGATGACAAAGTTTTCTTCATGCCTCTCACACACTAAAACAGACATCGAGAACTCATTCGACAAAACTTTTGAAACGTCAAAATCTATTTATGAGATTAAGAAGTTGATTTTGAACAAAAGAGATTTTAAAGTAAATTGACTTAAATTAGGTGAGGAATCTCTTCTATGTGAAGCAGAAAATTGTCAAGCGGGGCTCTCAAATCCTGATGACCTTTTCATTATATATTATGATTCGTAGGTAAAGCAAATACAAGAAATAAATTCTAGAGAATTTGTTTCGAATAATGAAGTTTGGACTTCAACGTTTTTTAGTTTTACACATGGTTATATATTTTCAAAAAAATAAATAAATAAATAAATAAAGGCAAAAAGTGGATATACCCACGGTTCCCGAGGCATCGGCTCCACCGTAGAAGGTTGCACGACCCTTCTTCCACGGACGTAATATAGATTGATGCAGCGACCTTGGTTTTGGAGCTTTACCTATGGGGAAGGCATTTGTGATAGGCAATGCAAGCACAAGAATCAGCAAAGAAGATAACACAAGTGCTTGCAAAATACCTGCCATGTTTTTTTGTTCAGTTTCTTGAATTTTTCTATGTCGCTCATTGGTTTTATAGCTGTTTTAAGAATTGATGGATACCATGCATTAATTTAAGCTCCGAATATTCGCAATTGCCGATGGTTACTTGCTAATTTTAGCCTCTGTTGAGTAAAAACCTTTTGCACCACAAATCTGGAGAAATAGATTCAACGGTACTTGTATATGCATGGCAAATTTTGCACGGATTTGTGTACGTCAAACAAAATTATTCTTTATATAATATGGGTTTATATTTTTAAGAGAAAACTACGATTAATATTTATTCTTATTGAATTAATTGGTATACATCCATTTAATGTAGAGAATTTACAAAAATGCACCCTCTTTGTGGGATGTACTTAAAGTTTACATAGCGTGTTTTGTGAATTTACGTATACATAAAATATGTTATACTAGCGTGGTAATAAAAGCTAAAAAAAATTGATAGACGTGTCATTAAAATAGTTAAATACTGATAGAAACTTGGAGTCCAGTCATAAAAGGGCATCAGCATACTTGTAGAAGATTCATTTCTCATCGCAATAAAAACTCTTTTTGCTCCGCTTAACTTTATGCCCCTAGAGCATTGACGTACGCAAACATTTAAAGTCGGTGGAGCACAATAAAATTTATTAAGAAGTTACTAAAAATTATATATTCTATAAAAACACATACGGGTGATCACTATCACAGATTCACAAATATCATATATATGATAAATAATAATTCTCGAAGAATTCCAAATAATCTCAAATATATGATGAATAACAATTTTCAAAGAATTCTCAAGTTAAATATCACAAACGACAAAATAATCTCAACTTTCACTCTCAATTTTCAGTCATCGTTGTAACTCTATTATAATAAAAACGCCCAACTACTATTACTGCCCAATTATGATATTTGGCTCTAAAATCTCCCTCCCAAAAAAAAATAAAAAAAAAAAGAATTTGAAGAAAGAAGAAGAAAAGAAATTCATGAAGTTGGTGGATCACTTGACCCATCAGACCTTGAGTAGGTCCGCCAATGCTAGAGGGGGATCTGAACTTGGTGGGTGGGAAATTCTGATGATCAAAAGAATAGTGACCCACCGGACCTTGAGTAGGTCCGCCAATGCTAGAGGGGGATCTGAACTTGGTGGGTGGGAAATTCTGATGATCAAAAGAATAGTGACCCACCGGACCTTGAGTAGGTCCGCCAATGCTAGAGGGGGATCTGAACTTGGTGGGTGGGAAATTATGATGATCAAAAGATCTCACGCACATTCTATTAAGTCTTTCTTTACACTTCAAGCATCTAAATGAAAGTCCAATTCATGAATATGCAAATTTTTTTGTTTGTTGTAGTAGGAAATTCGTCGTCAACCTTATCTTATGTTGTGCAGAAGGGCGAGTGATGAAGAAAGAAGTGATATAAGCAAGACAAAATTCTAAGTAAAATTTTTAGTTTGTTTAGGGGTTCCGAAATTTAGCCAATTTTTTAGTATTTTGAAAATAATCTATTCGTAACAGTAACTTTAAGAAATTCTTCTTTTTTGAAATTCACGTGAAAATTTGACATTAGAAGACTTGAATCAAGTGGCCCGAGACCAATGTTTCTACAATTAATCTATTTGTACAAAGTATGTAGATAAAGTTTGTTGACAAAATAGGTGTGGGCAAATTCTAGGTCGTTGATTTGTTTTGATTTCAAAATCTAGTTTTGAAATAAGTAATATAAATCTTGCAAACTTAACTTTTGTCAACCTCTTTTGTACGCAGAGCGTCACTCAAAATATAATATTATCAAAAATAAAGGTTAAAAAAAAAAAAAAACTTCTAAAAAATATTCTCTCAAATTTTAGTAGGGCCAGGACCGACCTCCGCCATTAATAATATTTGTTTGGATGTAAGAAATATGTTTGTCACGAGCATATTCGAGTTATAGGGAAAATTGATTGTTGTGGCTCACTTCTAATTTTTTGTAACTCTTCAACATGGAGGACTAATTTCTGTGGTATCACTTGAATCCTTACTTCCTCACCAACTTATTTAGGATCACGAGTTCACAAAGATTTTTCTTAGTCAATATTGATTCTCATTTGTTCGGCTTATTTGTAATAATTGTTACTTTTAAGAATTATCAAGTGTCCCACAGCCGTTTCGTCTTATTGAACGACCGAATTGAATGGCCTAAAATCCTTAACAGGCTTACCGACCTTGTTGTTCAATGGAACAGTTCATGATCGTGTTTATGCACAAGATCATATCAATGTATTTTTATAATTTTTTGTTTTCAATCAAAAATACTTATAATTCACACATTCGTAAAATTCACGATAAGCTGCTTATTAATGAGTATTGCTTTTCTACGGACCCACAACTTATAAGCATTGAAAAGTCATACCAAACATAATGAAAAATGTAAATTCAAAGAATTTTTTGGAAAATCTTGTTGATCGAACTACCTACTTAACTTTTGATTCTAGAATAATCTCGATTGAGATATCTAACGTGGAGATTTAGTCCCTGTTTGTATCCAATTTTTTTTTTCCCAACCATAATTCATTTTTGGAACATTCAGCCGCAATTTTTGAATTCCTCTCTCACAATGAGTCTCAGCTGCCGGCAAAAAAATGTCAAAAATGAATTATTTTGAACAAATAATTGAAAACAAACGGAAACTTAGTACTACTACCAATACCTATCAACTTGACAAAAGAAGTCATTTGGTACACGATTTCTGATATGACTTGTTGCCTTCATTTCTAGAAGAAGTTAAAAATAAGAAATTGAAAATTATATCAAAGGAAGTGATTGACCTCGATGACATCACAAACTTTCTAGAAGGATAACACACGTGGTTTTACTAATTTTTGAGATATTATTGACGTCCATTCACGTGGAACTAAACGAAATAGAACAAATATACCTCCAAATTTCAATAATGTCATTTAATACTATTAATATTAAAATATCAGTATAGGTGATATTAATGTAACATTAAATGAAATATACAATTAAATAAATTATTTAATTTTACCATTCATTTTGCAATATCAGTGACGTTGAATAGCATAATTGCTAAATTTTGGCATAGTTTGGACATCACTGTGTAAGAACTATATCCACAGTTCATGAATAACAAGACAAATAACAATTCTCGCGAGGAAAAAAATATACGATCTTATGGTTGCCTGAAGTCCATAGTGTTGAGAATTGAAAATCTAATTCTACTACCAAGAGCAGTAAAATCGTAGAAAGAAAATAGATACAAGAACATTCAAGATTAATGAAGGTTCATATCAATGTGAGACTATGCTCATTTCCGTCGCTTCAGTAATTCAAGATGATAAAAAAAATTTACAAGAAAAAATTGCACACCCTATCGTTCAATGTTAATAATTAAACTGCACAACTTAACACCTAGCATCTTTTGATATTTTTAATTATTAAAAAAAAAAAAAAAAGGGAGCAATCTTTGATATCCTTGGCCACTCTATTTTTAAGATTGCGACTGTGGAAGGAACTCCTTGGCGTAATGGCTATATAACAAGAAGGGAAGTGCGCTAAGTAAGTCATGGGGAATTCTTCGAGTTCTTTCCAGTCATCAACCCTCGGACAAATTATGACAAGACTTGGATTTTCCCCCAAAAAATTAACGTGTGCGGTCTAAAACTATTTCTATTTTTGGATATGTGCAAATAGACAATAAGGTTTTGTACTGGTTCATCTTTTCCTTCTTGATCGGGCACTAAATTTCGGACTGTTTCGGACTGGTCTTTTCATCTTTGGCGATAACCCTGAGAAAATACAATATTTTCCTAGTGTCCTAATCAATGCTCGATTATTTCAAGAACCAGGTCCAACGTATTTCGCATTCTGATTCCGCTCCTTTAGCTTATCATTAGAAGTTCATCTCCAGTCAATCCATTAATGGATTTCGAAATCCATCAGCTTCACTTTCTTCTTGTGCCATTAATGTCTCAAAGCCATATTATTCCTTTGACAGATTTCGCTAAACTACTCGTGCGTCGTGGCCTGATTGTTTCTATAGTCACGACGCCCCGCAATGCGATCAGGCATAAGGCGGCTATTGGTCATTTGGTCGAGGCCGGCCTAAAAATACAAATGATTCCATTGGAATTTCCATCTCAAGAAGTTGGATTGCCTCATGGATGTGAAAACATGGATGCACTCACTTCTATGGAATTGGCAATGGACTTTTTTGAAGCATCTGAGATGCTAGAAGTTCCATTGGAAAAACTTATTGGAGAATTGGAACCAAAGCCCAGTTGTATCATTTCCACTAATGCTCTACCTTGGACACAAAGAGTTGCCGAAAAATTCAACATTCCTAGGTATATTTTCGAAACAATTTCATGCTTCACTCTCTTGTGTTCTAAGATCATGTCTCGTGCCAATGTCCTAGATGACATGATTTCAGAATCGGATCCAATTTTGGTGCCGGATATACCACACAAAATCGAATTTATCAAGTCCCAGTTGCCTGAAGCGACGAAAAAAGCTTCACCAGATGATGTTAAAGGGATTATAGATCAAATAAAACAAGCTCAGAATTCGGCTCGTGGGACTCTGGTGAATACTTTCGAGGCATTGGAGCCATTTTACGTGGAAGGATTGAGAAAGGAAAGGAAAAATGTTTTGTGCATCGGTCCAGTTTCTTTATGTAACAAGGAACTTCTCGAAAAATCTAATAGAGGAAGTAAAGCCTCCATCGATGAGCACTTTTGCATGAAATGGCTTGATTCAATGAAGCCAAACTCGGTTGTCTACGCCTGCTTTGGCAGCCTTTGTCATATATCTTTTCCACAGCTAAAAGAAATTGGATTAGGATTGGAAGAATCCAATTTTCCTTTTATTTGGATCATCAGAGGACAGAATTATTCAGCAGAAGTAGAAAAATGGTTATCAGAAGAGGGATTTCAAGAAAGGGTCCAAGGCAGAGGCCTAATAATCCGCGGATGGGCGCCTCAAGTGTTAATATTATCCCATCCCTCCGTGGGAGGATTTTTAACACATTGTGGTTGGAATTCGACCCTGGAAGGAGTATCAGCTGGGGTGCCTATGATCACATGGCCTATGTTTGCAGAACAATTCTATAACGAAAACTTTATCGTAAATGTACTAGAAATTGGTGTAAGAATTGGGGTTAAGGTTGGAATGAAATCTGGAGAGGAAGAAGCAATGGTGAAGAGGGACAGTGTAAAGAAAGCCATAGAAAAGGTGATAGGTGAAGAAGAGGAGATGAAACTAAGAAGGGAAAGAGCTCGAAAACTTGGAAAAATGGCAATGGAAGCAATGCTAGATGGGGGTTCTTCTTACAAGAATATCACATTGTTGATTCAAGATGTCATGCAGAAAGACATTCTGGTACAGAATTGATTAGATCTTTAAACCTGAATATATAAGAATGCACATGATAAGGTTGAATAAATTGCGCTCAAATTCATGACTGAACTCTATGGGCATGTTTTCTAAGGTGGTATAGATGTTATTACTAGTATCATTTATTGTAATGTCCAGTCTCGCTCTGAGTCGAAAGCAATTTCACATTGTTGAATGTTGATTCAGGATGTAATGCAGCAAAATGAAGTGACAAAAAGAGAGATTCTAGGTCGAGATTTAAGAGTTCTTGTAACCTTAATGTATACACGTATGAGTTAAAGTATAATACATTGCATTCACTTCATTACTAAACTATACGAGAACATGTTGTAAAGGATGTTGACTGCTATTGAAAAAAAAAAAAGCCCGAACCTCGTCCAATCTAGTTTTCATTTATGTTTGGTATCGTTGCTAAGTATTGGATTCAAATGCAAAATTATTTTATTAGGAGAATGTGTTGCTGAAATTGAATTTTGAGAAAAATGAATTTTAAAAAATGGAGGGCCAAACATGGGCTAAAGAAGTTTTATACATTATTGCTTCCCATTATATTTTCTAAAAATAAAAGTACTTGTACAATAAATACTATGGCGTTTACAAATTTAACTTTCTTTATTTTCCATTCTCTAGAATTAATTTAACTTTTAATTAATCTGAAATTCTTTTTATTATTATAATCAGCTATATTTACTAAAAAAAATTTACAAATAGAGAGTGCTTATTACTTAATCAGGGGCGGACCATAGTACTTAACAACTGGGTTAAAGCCCATTTTGAAGTATGGCCCCCTTTTATTATTATTTTTGTGTGGGGTGCAAGGGGGCGGGGGGATTACTTAACTACAAGATTATAAAAATCAAATTTCATAACTAGCAATATTATAAAATAGTTTCAAAAATTAAGTGATAGATAAAATTTAACAATATAGAATAATATATTTAATATATAATATACATCTATTTCTCTCTGCCACAAAACACACACACTTTGTCTCTCTATGAATAAAAATCAGAAAATCAATTGCTGTTAACCGTCGTCCTCGGCCAAGACCACCACACCGGTGACCACCACCAGGGCCGGTCCTAGGCTGAGGCATTTGAGGCCTCAGCCTCAGGCCCAAAACCCTTAGGGGGCCCAATTTTGCTTCAAATATTTTTTTTTTTTTTTTTTGGGATAGTTTTGGATTTTGGATGTTATTTTAATTTTGTATTGTTTTCGTAAACTTGTAATGCTCAAATTTTTGCGTACATAATTGAAAATGTTATTAGATTTTTACGTTGATTTCGTCGGGGGCCCAATTTACGGACCTCGCCTCGGGCCTCCATTATCACAGGACCGGCCCTGACCACCACCATCAATTCTCATACAGCATATTTTGAGATTGATAATTCAACTGACTTTCCCTCAAATCCCTCGCATTTTTAATATTTTCCAAAGGCACAACCCCTATATTCAAACCATTACTAACTGTTTCACTAGTACCTGAATCCAAAGAAGCTCGCAAAAACTTCATTTCATTTCTGGACTCACAATGCCCAAGAACACCATTGTTCACATCAATCTTACTTGATCCTACCACATTATTTGTACTTCCACACCAGTGAACCAATTGTCTGCATATGTTGTCATTGTTTGTGACCAAATCTATGTTTGATCAATTGTGATCAATTTTGTCTTTATCGTGACCGTCTATGATCGAGTCAATCTTAACTGTGATAGTGTGTGACCAAATTAGATAGTGTGTAACAAAATCACTGTTAATTTGGTTACATACAGTCACAACCAGCCATAATTAACACATAATTGGTCATAGAAATCAACACTAATAAATTCGCACACACCAGAGATCAATACCGCCAGCCACAACCACTATCGCCTCCAATGCACTACCACTACCACCTTCAACTCAAATTCAAGACCATAAATATTATCTTCCCCTCAAACCCCCCCAATAACAATCACTACCATCATTACTTCCACCTCTACTTTAAGTCCATCACACCCTCCACCTCCGATTCATATATCTAAATGAAATAGTCAATAATTGTAGGCCAACCAATCCCATCGATTCAAATATGTATACATAAGATGTACTGAGAAAACAGATATGGTCGATACCACTAACGAGAAGGATAAATAGTTAAAAAGAGAGAAAATTTTCTTCATTATGTTTCTATTCATTATAGAGAGAGAAATATAGAAATAGCTAGAAAAAAAAAATTAAATTAGAGGGGAATAGAGAGATGAAGTGAGAGCCCCCCCCCCCTTTTTCCTTCATAAAAATTGCCATCTCTTCATTTTTAATAATTGGCCTATAAAAGATTTAGCTCTTGTTTGGTTCACCTAAAAAATTTGGTTAAAATTTAAATCAAAGTCAATCAATTTTAATCAACATTCCATCAACTTTTATTAAAATCTATTAAAAGTTTGATTTTTATCTAAAGGGGCTTTGAAAGAGGTAACAATCTTTTGATTTTCGGACAGAAGAAATTACTATGAAGAGTAAAACCATCAGAAGAGAGTTTTATCCCAATAGAGAGCTTTTGAGAACCATCATTAAGGAACACTACATGAAATATCATTTTCAACAATCATTTAAATAGTCGTAAAATATTAATTTTTGATTGTTGATTACATTCAACGACCAAAATCAGTTGGTCGTTCCTTGGTTGGTAAAGAGGTGTTAGCGAATGTATTCAACAACTAAAAATACATTTGATTATTAAATGTATTATTTCAACAACTAAAAAATTGGTTGTAAAAAGTTTGTATTGACAACCAATTTCTTTTTTTCAACAACCACTTATTTGATTGTTGTATCAACTATTTTTTATTGTTGAACTACAATGAAAGGAACCAAATTTTAGTTATCTTGTATTAATTATGTTTATTAACACTACAAAATGGCACGTTTTAAAGACAGAATTTTTAGCTACATTTGTTCCCAATTTTCTAAACAAATTTCCAACAAAAATAAATCCATCGAAAATTTGAATTAAAAAAAAAAAAGTCACCAATTATTATATTAATAGATATTTTGACAGGACTTCTTGATTTGGTGCCCACTCACAACGACCAATATTAATTTGGTCGTATAAAATATATGATTAACAACTAATTTTTTGGTCGTTATAATATGTTTCCAACTAATTCAAAATTCGATTCTTCACCATCCATTTTCTTCGACCAAATGTATCGTTTAGTTGTTAAAAATAGTTTTTAGTGACCAAATTGACGTCGAAACATTAGTTGTAAAATATCAAATTCCCTATAGTTTGTACTCCCCTTGTCTATAAAGGTTTTTACTGTGTGATCTCTTAAAATAAAACCTTCTTATGCACCATATACAAATCGCAAACAAAATGATAGGGTCCTATAGAGACGTCAATGAACTCGCTCCAAAAAGAGTATGATGTGATCCAAGAGTCAAGCTTGAAAAAAGTTAGTTCTGAACAAGAGCCATTGATAATTGAAGGCAGGCCGATGACGCGATCAAGGGCCAAACGAGTGAAACAAGTGATGTGATCATTTGTTCAAGAAACGATTGACAAAACATTGTTCGGGATGCAAAACGAGGCAACTTTCATGTTGGAGTCGAGAGTCGAAGTGAATTAGATCAACATGATACAAGCAAAAAAAGACAAAGGCCAAAATAACAACTATGCGGTCGAATAGTTGCTCAAGGCATGCGACCGCATGCATACCGACAGGGAATTTCAGGTCACAACACAAGTGTTCTATGTGACTGCATTCCGTAACACTATGCAGTCGCATAGTTAAAAATGATGATGCGTTTTTTTCCTCTTTTCGCGAGATTGTTTACTTTGTTTAGAATTGTAATTTTTTTATTTATTATTATTTTTTTATATGGGAAACTTTTATTACTAGGAGACTTTAATTCCCTTTTTTCCCCTTATTTCTTTAGGGTAGTATAAATATGTTATTCGTCTTTCATTGTAGGAACACATCATTATTTGAGCATTTCTAATAGAGAGGCAATTTGTTTTCTTCATCTTGTTCTTCATTGAACTTATCAAGAATTCAATTCTTGTGGCGTTCTACAATCCGGGTGTGAGTTTTTAATAGTGTAATCAAGGGGTTATTTCAAGTTTTGATCTTGTTGGATTTTTTTTTTTTTTTTGTTTGGTTAGTTGATTTTGGGTTCAAACTCTCAAATCTCTTATTCGCTTTTTTGGGGTTCTAATAATCTAGTTGTAGGTTTCATAGTCAACGCTGTTACAGAGTTCACATCAGTTGGTATCAGAGCACAGACTCTAAATTAACAGGTTATATCTTTTTTGTTTTCTTCCTTGAGTCTTGTTCTTAGCTTTCCGCGTTTTGTTAATTTTCTTTTCTTCATTATTCGTTCTTAAGTCTTTCAATTGTGTTTTCATTATTCTTGTATTTTTCGTCGTTTGAGTCGTTTCGTTCGTCAAATTATCGTCAAGTTTTCCCAAAAGTGTTTTTGGACACCCTAAATCCACTTTTGTCTAATTTGTGGGTAGTTAATTCATTGTTATTGTTTTAGTTTACAAAAAAAAAATGGAGAAAAAAATTATTATATTGTTACTCTTCCTTTTGTTCAATTTACTGCAACCATATTTTATTTCGAGTTTCGAGTTATTTCTTTCAAGTCGAGTCAATTACTTTGAAGTCTTAGTTCCATTAAATTAGTTGGTCTCATTATTTTTTTTTTCATCAAATTCGTGTCAACCTACTTGGGTTTCTTATTCCATTAAAAGAATTCTTCGAGTCCTTTTGGTTTCACACTTTTTGATTTACATTCGGTTTAGAATTCCATGATTTTTAAATTCTTCTAACTCATTATTGTTTTTTGAATCGCTTGGAAGAAAGCACGGAGTGGTAAAAGGCAGAATTGTGAGTTTAATAGAGATTTCAAGTTTCGAGTTATTTCTTTCAAGTCGAGTCAATTACTTTGAAGTCTTAGTTCCATTAAATTAGTTGGTCTCATTATTTTTTTTTTCATCAAATTCGTGTCAACCTACTTGGGTTTCTTATTCCATTAAAAGAATTCTTCGAGTCCTTTTGGTTTCACACTTTTTGATTTACATTCGGTTTAGAATTCCATGATTTTTAAATTCTTCTAACTCATTATTGTTTTTTGAATTGCTTGGAAGAAAGCACCGAGTGGTAAAAGGCAGAATTGTGAGTTTAATAGAGGGGAAAAAGCCAAAACTTGTGAGATTTCCGAGTGAAAATCGGTGAAGCATAAAAATTCTCATTTTAGGATGTCGGAAAGAAAAGATTCCAATTCAAGCCGATACGGAAATCCCAACAATTCATCGGATGATATGATACGGCGTTTCGAAAGGGTACTTAGGGATTTAAAGGAAAATGTGGATATGCAAGCAGCTTGGATGGTACAAATAGGTCCGACGATTGTTAATCTTATTAAGGGACAACCAGTAGAAGTGTCAAATGCTAGGGGACCGGGTAGGCGAGAACCTATGAGGTTAAGGCGTGAGGAGCATGATAGTGATATAAATGATTATAAGGTAAATGACGTTGATTTGGGGTAAACAAGGAATAGAGGTGATAAGATAGAATGACGAGGTAGGAGTAATATTGGAGATGAGGTGGATGGAAATTTGGAGAACATCAAAATGGCGATACCACAATTTAATGGGAGAAGTGACCCGGAGGCGTACTTAGAATGGGAGAGAAAGGTTGAATTGATTTTTAAGTGTCATAACTATTCGGGGAAGAAAAATGAAAAACTAGCAGTTCTCGAATTCATTGACTATGCAATATCTTAGTGGGATCAAGTGGTTACCTCACAGTGTAGGCATGGGGGAAGACCAATTAGTACTTGGGATGAGTTGAAGACGTTAATGAAGAAACAGTTCGTTCCTAATTTCTATTATAGGAAAATCCATCAAAGGTTGCAAAGCTTGTATCAAAGGTCAAACAGCGTGGATGATTACCATAAGGAGTGGAGATGCTTATGATTAGGGCGAATGTGGAGGAGGATCGGGAAGCTACTATGGGCATGGTTCTTGAATGGGTTAAATAGGGAAATTGCTAATGCAGTTGAATTGAAACATTATGTGGAGTTAGAGGATATGTCGTATGTTGTTATGAAGGTGAAAGACAATTGAAGAGAAAGGGGATAGTTAGGCAACCATTAGGTTCTTCATTTTCTAATCCTTCTTGGAAGTCGAGGAGGGATAACAACAATAAAAGGGATTGGGCTGTACCTAAAGGAAGGAATGATAGGCAAAAGGGAAAGGAGGATGTCGTTAGCAAAACAATACCAAAATCGGAGTCACAAACATCAAGGAATAGAAACATTGAGTGCTTTAGGTGCTTAGGGTCGGGGCACATCGCTTCGCAATGTCCAAATAAAAGAGCAATGGTGTTGTGAGATAATAGAGAGGTGGTGAGTGAAAGTAAGGCGAATATGATGACATGCTGGCCTTGGAGGAGGTTAATGATGGAGGAAAATTTGAAGGAGCCGTTGGGGATTTATTTGTCTCAAGAAGATCTTTTACTACTTACATCAAGGCAGATGACTTGGAGTTACAATGGGAGAACATCTTCCATACTTGATACCACGTCAACAATATGGTATGTAGTGTAATTATTGATGGTGGTAGTTGTACGAATGTCACTAGCGTAGCATTTGTAGAGAAGTTAAATTTAACATTGTTGAAACATCATAGGCCATACAAATTGCAATGGTTAAATGAAAGTGGAGAAGTTATGGTTAATAGAAGGGTGTTAATAAATCTATCAATTGGTAGTTTTCGGGATGAAATAATGTGTGATGTGGTACGGATGCAAACAGCGTATATTTTATTGGGGAGACCATGGCTATATGATAGGAAGGCTATGCATTATGGGTATAAAAATTGCTACAGTTTCGTCAATGATGGGAGGTCTATTAATTTTGTACCATTAACACCGACGGAAGTCCGTGAAGACCCAATCAAATTAAGGAATAAGGAAGAGAAGAAAGTAAGTGAGTTAGAAAAAATGAGAGAAATGTATGAGCGAGAGAAGCAAAGAGAAAACAGTGAGAAAGAGAACAATGAGATAGTAAGCAAGAGAGAAAATTGTGAGGTGACTATTAGAGAGAAAAAGAGAGAGAAGCCATAAGAGAGAAAATAAAAAGAGTTTTCCGAGATAAAAGAAAAGTCACGAGCGAATTTCTTTGCAAAATGGAGTGAGTTGAAAAGAGGGCAATAATTGAGAGGAGAGGCATGTTGTTATTGTTGTACAAGGAAACACTCCTCAATTTTGAGGAAACTAACACCTCCCATCCCTAGTTTGGCTAAAACTATTTTGCAGGAATTCCAAAACGTATTTCCAGAGGACATACTGAGTAAATTACCACTCATTCGGTGAATTGAACATCAAATTGATTTCATACCTGGAGCAATTATTCCGAATCGACTAGCTTATCGGAGTAATCCTAAGGAGACCAAGGAGTTTCAGATGCAAGTGGAGGAATTGATGGGAAAAGACTATGTTCAAGAAAGTTTGAGTCCATGCGCCATTCCAGTGTTATTGGTGCCAAAGAAAGATGGGACATGGCGAATGTGCGTGGATTGCAGAGTCATCAATAATATAATGGTAAAGTATCATCATCCTATCCCTAGGTTAGATGATATGTTAGAGAAATTGCATGTGCTTGTATTTTTAGTAAAATTGACCTTAAAATTGGGTACCATCAAGTACGCATGAGGGAAGGTGATGAGTAGAAAACGGCATTGAAAACTAAATATGGTTTATATGAATAATTAGTTATGCATTTTGGACTCACAAATGCACCGAACACTTTTATGTGCTTAATGAACCATATTTTGCACGCTTTCATTGAAAAATTTGTTGTAGTATACTTTGATGATATCTTAATCTCTAGAAAAATCTTGATGAGCATGTGGGACATTTACGTTGTGTGCTTGTAGTATCAAGAAATGAACAATTATATGCTAACTTTAAAAAGTGTACGTTTTGCATGAAAATGTGGTATTTCTAGGATTTATAGTAAGTGCTAATGGGGTAGAAGTAGCCGATGAGAAAATTAAAGTTATTAAAGATTGGCCTACACCTAAAAGCATAATTGAAGTTAGGAGCTTCCATGGATTGACTAGTTTTTATAAGAGATTTGTAAAAAAATTTAGCACAATCATTACACCACTTACAAAGGTCGTTAAGAAAAGTGTGGTTTTTTATTGGGGCGATGAACAGGAGCATACATTTAAAACGATTAAGGATAAATTGTGTAAGGCACCTGTTTTAGCGTTACCTAATTTTAACAAAACTATCGAGACTGGGTGTGATGCATCAAGGATATGTATTAAAGTAGTTTTAATGCAGGACAAAAGACCAATAGCCTATTTCAGTGAGAAGTTGAATGGAGCTACATTGAATTACCCAACATACGATATGGAATTGTATTCAGTTGTTTGGGTGTTGGAGACTTGGTAGCATTATTTATGGCTAATGGAATTTGTAATTCACACCGATCACGAGTCATTGAAGCATTTAGGAGGTAAAGAAAAGTTGAACAAGAGGCATGCCAGATGGATAGAGTTTATTGAAACATTTCCATACGTCATCAAGTACAAGCAAGGTAAAGAAAACATAGTGCAAATGCATTATCTGGAAGGTATACATTGCTAACTTTTCTTGGTTCTAAGTTGCTTGTTTTGAACACATTAAAGAATTGTATGAAAATGACCCGAGTTTTTCTGAAATTTATAAATCTTGTGATAAGAGGGCTATTGATAAATTCTTTAAACACGGGGGTCATTTATTTCGTGAAAATAAATTATGTGTACCTAATTGTTCAATAAAAGAGTTGTTGTTGAGAGAAGCTCATAGTGTTGCATTTGCATGGGGTTCCAAAAAGAATAGTGTTGGATAGGGACGTGAAATTTTTAAGTCACTTTTGGCTAGTTTTGTGGGGTAAGTTAGCCACAAAACTATTATTTTCTACAACTTGTCACCCACAAATCGATGGGCAAACTGTAGTCAATAGGACGATGATTCAATTGATGTGTACGGTGATCAACAAGAATTTGAAAAATTGGAAAGATTGTTTACCTTCTATTGAATTTGCTTATAATTGAGCTGCACATTCTACTACTTCATTTACTCCTTTTGAAATTGTTTATGGTTTTAATCAACTAACACCGTTGGATTTCATTTTGTTCCTTGTGAATGAGCGAAGTATTCTAGATGGTAAAAAGAAAGCAGTATTGATGAAATCACTACACGAAAAGGTGAAGTTGCAGATCAAAAACAAAAACAAACTTGTTGCGTCGCAGGCAAACAAAGGCAGAAAATGCGTGACATTCGAACTAGAAGATTAAATTTGGGTGCATTTCAAGAAATAACATTTTTTGAAACAAAGAAAGTCGAAGCTCCAACCACGAGGAGATGGTCCATTTCAAGTCATCAAGAAGATCAACGACAACGCTTACGAACTAGATCTTCCAGGTGAATATAATGTTTCGGCAAATTTTAATATATCTGATCTCTCTCTCTTTGATACAGGTTTAGATTCGAAGACGAATAGAGGGAGGGAATGATATGATCCTAGAGTTAAGCTCGAAGAAGGTTAGTTCAGAATGAGACCCGTTGATAATCGAAGGCGGGCCGATGACGCGATCGAGGGCCAAACGATGTGATTGTTCGTTCAAGAAACAATTGACAAAACATTGTCCAGGACGCAAAATGAGGCAACTTTCATGCTGAGATCGAGAGGCAAAGTGAATTGTATCAACATAATACAAGCAACAAAAAAGGAGGCCAAAATAACAACTATGCGGTCGCATAGTTGCTCAAGGCATGAGACCACATGCATACCGGCAAGGAATTTCAGGTCGCAACACAAGTGTTCTATGCGACTGCATTCCGTAACACTATGCGGTCGCATAGTTAAAATCGAGGACGTGTTTTTTACCTTTTTTCGCGAGATTGTTTACTTTGTTTAGAAGTCTATTATTTTGGAAACTTTCACTAGTAGGAGACTTTAATTTTGATTTTTTTCGTTATTTCTTTAGGGTAGTATGAATATGTTATTCATGTTTCATTGTAGGAACATATTATTTGAGAATTTCTAATAGAGAGGCAATTTGCTTTCCTCATCTCGTTCTTCATTGGCTTCTACAATTCGAGAACTAGTCTTTAATCGTGTAATCAATGGCTCTTTCAAGCTTTGATCTTGTTGGATTTTTTTTAATTCATTGATTTTAGGTTCAAACTTTCAAACTTCTTAATTGGTTTTTCTGGAATTCTAACAATCTAATTATGGAATTCGTAGTCAACGCTACTACAAGATTCGCATCAGAGTAATCGCAAAATCAGTGTGAACTTAATCTGTTTGTGGCTTATCCAAATTTACTCATTATAAATTTTAGCCCACTTTATTCTAGTGTCGGTGTTGGAATTTGAGCTCCACATTCATAATTTAATGACAAGTCACAACTCCACCTTAGTCCAACTTATACACTCCAATTAACATCAAACAATTAGACAAATGCCTATTATTGCATGTTCCATGTTGTTCTATTTTCAATAAATAATAACGAAAGACAACCCGTTGCTTTATCTTCGTGAGACACGTGCATTGACCCATGAATTGGCAAGCAAACGCACGTGGTGTGTGCTCCAAAATGAAGTTTCGTCTGATTTGTTCACATTAGCAAAAATCAAAATCTCACCATTTGTGACTTCGTAGTTCGTACATCCATCCAATTTTATGACAAGGAATTCAATTTTCACCATCTATCTAGGGATGGCAACGGGACGGATATAGGACGGATCGGTCATTCCTACCCTCGTCCCATCGGATATATTTGTTATCTTACTCCATACTCGATTAAAGTTGGACAGGGTAGGATCGGGTCGGGGCAGGGCAAGTCTCATGCCCCATTTATAGCCCCATTTATTTAGTTCGTACATCCATCCAATTTTATGACAAGGAATTCAATTTTCACCATCTATCTAGGGATGGCAACGGGACGGATATAGGACGAATCGGTCATTCCTACCCTCGTCCCATCGGGTATATTTGTTATCTTACTCCATACTCGATTAAAGTTGGACAGGGTAGGATCGGGTCGGGGCAGGGCAAGTCTCATGCCCCATTTATAGCCCCATTTATTTATTTATTTTTCTTTTATTTTTTATATCATTAGTTAGTAAATAATATTACTTTTTTACCAATTTGAACTGAAAATTAGAAATAGAAAAATCATATTTTTGGATTTGAGCTAAATTAACCAATTGGCAAATTAATATAGAAAAAATAAAATAATTTGGCTTATTTAAAATAAATTAATTAAAAATTTTAAGGAGATTCGATTTTTCGGTTCTTGATTTAAAATCGAGAACCAAACTGCAACCATCGATTCTCAATTTGGATATCCGTTTGAGTATTTAACTTAAGAAGAATCACTTGGTTTGATTCGATTCGGAAGTTTTGTCCAACCCTAAAATTTACCAAACATCACTCCACTTTAATACCAAATTCGTCAATTCTTAACTTAACCAAGCGACTATTTAAAATAAATGTTGGATAATAATACTTATATGAAGTTGGGTAGTTTAAAACACCTTCGGCACGCTCGCAACCTCAGCGTGAAGAGTTCGATTCCTGGTGGGAACCTTTGATCCAATAAAGGGGCAATTTATTGGTGGATTAATCACTATGGAGGAAAGTTCTCTTGAGGCCAGAAGTTTAGATCGGGTGGGAACCTGCGATCCAACAAGGGCACAACCTGCGGTTTACCTCCGCTAGTCACTGAGGGGCCGAAAGCTAGGGGTCCAGGATTTAGTCTGGCAAAACTGGGACACCTGGGTATCAACAAAAAAAGAAAAAAAAAATCTACATCACGACTCTTTAATACCAAATTCGTCAATTCTTAACTTAACCAAGCGACTATTTAAAATAAATGTTGGATAATAATACTTATATGAAGTTGGCTAGTTTAAAACACCTTCGACGCGCTCGCAACCTCAGCGTGAAGAGTTCGATTCCTGGTGGGAACCTTTGATCCAATAAATGGGCAATTTATTGGTGGATTAATCACTATGGAGGAAAGTTCTCTTGAGGCCAGAAGTTTAGATCGGGTGGGAACCTGCGATTCAACAAGGGCACAACCTGCGGTTTACCTCCGCTAGTCACTGAGGGGCCGATAGCTAGGGGTCCAGGATTTAGTCTGGCAAAACTAGGACACCTGGGTATCAACAAAAAAAGAAAAAAAAAATCTACATCACGACTTGAGTCACAAGAAGAATAAGTGGATGTGATATGTCACAAAATTTTAATTCTATCCCTACCAGATTTTCTTCACATGATATCAGATTTCTGTTTTTGTTGGGCTGGAATCTTGTCCTAATCCATACAAATAAAATAACTCTTCTCGGTGTGTACGCCTGAATTGACTTGATCAAAATCCATCTCTCAGACAGCAGCAAAGTGCACCGTTGCTCCACTACAATGTGTTTTCGCTTACCAAAAATCCAAATTTAGAACCAGTCAAGCTAGCTTTAGAAGACTTGAAGGGACTAAAAAAATGCAAAACCTCTAGTTTTTTTCTTTACTTCCTGTCCGGAAAATTTATCCAAGAAAATTAACCGAAATCATGTCAGAGAATCCGTCGAGACTTCACTTTGTGTTCGTTCCGTTGTTGGCTCAAGGCCACATGATCCCAATGATAGACATGGCCAGGTTATTAGCTGAGCATGGAGTGGTGACAAGCTTAGTCACTACCCCACACAACGCGGACAGGCTTTCCAGTAGTATTCGTCTCGCACATGCTGCGGGGTTGAAGATTAATCTAATAGAAATTCCGTTTCCCTGTCAAGAAGTAGGATTGCCACTGGGATGTGAGAATCTTGATAGCGTCCCCTCGAGGAACCTCATAAGGAATTTTTTTCGCGCGCTGAATGAGCTACAACAGCCGTTGGAACAGTACTTACAGCAACATAGTCTTCCTCCAAGTTGCATAATTTCTGATAAGAGCCTTTCTTGGACATCTCAAACGGCCAAGAAATTCAAGGTACCGCGGATTGTTTTTCATGGGATGTGCTGTTTTTCCCTCCTGAGTTCCCATTATGTGAAACTTTACAAACCTCATCTTTCCGTAAAATCTGATTTCGAACCCTTTGTGATTCCTGGAATTCCCATGCGGGTTGAAATAACAAAAGCTCAGTTGCCAGGAGCATTTGTTACTTTGCCGGATTTGGATGATATTAGGGACGAAATGCAAGAGGCTGAATCGAGTGCTTATGGGGTTGTGGTGAATACTTTCCAAGAATTGGAGAATGCCTTTGTGGAAGAATACAGGAATGCTATCAACAAAAAGGTATGGTGTATCGGCCCGGTTTCACTATGCAACAGGGATATTTTGGACAAGATTGAAAGAGGGAATAAAGCTTCAATTGATGAAACAAAGTTCTTGAAATGGCTTGATTCCAAGAAACCGGAGACTGTTCTTTACGTGTGCCTTGGCAGCCAGTGCCGTCTGGTTCCATCGCAGCTAATAGAACTCGGACTAGCTTTGGAAGCATCAAAACATACATTTATTTGGGTAATAAAGACAGGAGAAAGATTTCCGGAGTTGGAGAAATGGTTATTGGAGGAGAAATTTGAGGAGAGGATTGAAGGGAGGGGACTTTTGATCAAAGGATGGGCCCCTCAAGTTCTTATTCTTTCTCATCCTGCAATAAAAGGGTTCTTAACACATTGTGGTTGGAACTCAACAATAGAAGGGGTGTGCTCTGGCGTGCCAATGATAACATGGCCTATGTTTGCAGAACAATTCTTCAATGAGAAACTTATTGTGGAAATTCTGAGGATTGGGGTTCGAGTAGGAGTTGAGCTCCCAGTTAGATGGGGAGACGAGGAGAAAGTTGGAGTGCTCGTAAAGAAAGACCAAGTTAAAAGTGCTATAGAACAGCTAATGGATGAAGGGGAAGAAGGCGAAATGAGAAGAAACAGAGCCCGCGAGCTCAAGACGATCTCACAGAGTACAATGGAATCTGGTGGAGCTTCACATTTGAGTATATCAGTTCTAATTCAGGACATTGCAGAACAGTCCTTCCCCATTGAAGATTAAGTTTTAATAACATATACTATCTCCTTTTTGACAGATCTCTCAATTGTTTCCTCTCGGCATAAATTCTGTTAGTAAATTTACAAGCTCACTTTCACACTGCCATACTAATTTAAACTCAGACTCGAACATTCACGAGGTATTGCACATGGATAATGAAGAAGTAATCCTACATGGTAGTGTTTACCAAATCCGCAAACCATGACAAGTCAAAAGGAATCAAGTAAACACTAGATACCAGTAATCCCATCAATTACAAGAATGTTCATCACCCATCTCCAACCCTATCATCTGACCAAGTATCAGGAAATCATTATGTAACAACGTAATCGATAAGCTCATTGGAGATTCATATAACTCTCACTTTACACGAACATCCTTGACCTATTTTATGTTACGCATTCAAGAGAAATTCTAATAGAATAAATCCAGATAAAACAACACTTCATCATATTTGCTTCTTAAAGTGGATCCAATAATTGATTTAATGAGGCTCCAAAAGAAAAGAGCAATAATCAGTTGTCACGTAGTCTGAGCCCCCGTTTGGTAGGCATTTTTCACCCCAAAAAATCAATTTTTTAACCGTTATTTCACTATCCCAGACGTCATTTTTGACTTCTTCACTTACACGTGGAACCCACTTTTTTCTCTAACGATCAAAAAATCATTTTTCATAATTACTACCCAACAGGAGGACCTAAGTCAATTCGAAAGAAGATTCAAGAGTATACAGACGTCAGAATCAAAGAGGGGGGTTTCCTCCAAATAATTATTTACACGAAAAATAACTACCGAAAATGAGAAATAATAGATTGAATACCTAGACCCAAATTATGCCAATCATAAGCTTCTGATAGCTTTTTACAATTCACTACCATTTTCCAGCAATATGAAAAACATAAAGGTGTTTCCTATTCCTTTTCTGCTACAATCTATCGCTAACCTGTAATTTCTGATTCAGCCCTGAAGCTTGTACAATATATAAATAATTTTTTTTTTAAACAAAAGAAAAGCCATTTACATCAGCTTATAAAGCCGCAAAGAAAATGGCTCCATTTGGCTAATCACTGCAGGGGAATTTCACAATCTGCTTCTTCTTGATTAATACTAAGACATTTTAGAACTGATTTTTCTAGCATAGATGTTCTCTCAAAGCTTATCATTTGCCAACAGCTCCTTCTGTAATTAAAAAGCTGCACGACAAAAACGATAATCATGAATGACAGGTCAAATAAGTGAACGTTGCTTTAATTTTTATTTTCCCTTCCCCCTTTAGAACTGAAAGGGACAAACAGGTTGCTGTTTAGTAGGCCAATTCAGATACCTTTTCCGATGGAATATTTTTGAATCCAAACTTGTCTGTCCATATTGACTTTGCATTGTCTGCAGCCGGGAGAACAAGGCTTCTCACATTCAAAAAAGAAATCAAATTCTCGATGCAGGAGAATAGTGTTTGGAAGTATCCCTGCACAATGGGGTACGAATGATGCAACACAGATGCTTCAATGATGGAAGATGGCAGCAGCAATTTTTTACCAGAGAAATTGAGAAGTATCACAGATATTACATTATATAAGGTGAAAAGAAGCATAACAAGAAAATGGGGAAGCTTGCATAAATTATCCACTGGCTTCAAGTAATAGCAATCCCAGTAAGACTGGTAACACAGAAACCCCTCCAAATCTTTTTCCAAAAAATTTACCATTTCTTCACTACACCTTTTCTGCTAAAATTTTGAACACAGTAATATCCCATTTCTAACTTCTCTTGGTCACAGCTTGCAACACAAACAGTTTGAACATCATATAAACAAGAAGAGGCCTTCCACATTTAGGAAAAGCACACATTTAAGCAAAAATGTAAATAGAGTCTGATTTCATACTTGTCAGGTAGGTAACGTGAGCGCATAGACACATACAGAAGAAAATCAGAAAGATACGTACTTTTAATTATTTCCACATTCTTTCTACTCTATTAAGGATTTAGAACTAAAAAGATTTCAGGATTTTTTTAATTCCCATTTTCAGTTGAAAGATGGATATGAAGACAGCAGAGAGCTCCACTAGGCATAACGAAAGCAGATGAGACCAATCAAAATGTAGAGAGAACCCTCAATATTCACGAGAGGGAAGAATCTGTGCTTTGCCGGAGGTGGTCAGAACGCACTGATCTTTGATCAATGTACATAATCTTTTAGATCATTTGCATGAGCCAAATATTGGTTATATCAGAATTTATGTAGCTCGAGAGAAATCTAGAAAGCTCTTAAAATGTCCAGAAAATAAAGAAGCTATTAAGAATCGGACCAGGGAAAAAAAACAAAAGACAATAAATAGAAATTGCCAGATAAGTAGCTCCGCCAAAGAAAAAACCTGTGCACCCTTATCAGGAATAACAATACTCTTCTTGGATAATCATGTCGATTTTTTCAGGGGAATAAAAAATTCCATATTATATAAAACTGACTTCCATTCTTCTTCATCATATAGAGAAACTGCATCTTTGCAGCAAATAATCATCAATAAAACATGCAATCTATAAACTTCTCAGCAATTACTTGACCCTTTAGTTATTTTTTGTACCAGGGTTCAGTTTCAAATTCTATTTCGCAAGTCAAGACCCTCATATAATTTAATAATAATAATAATAATAATCATAGTAAATATCCTTGATAAGCTACAAAGCCGTAAATAACTCACTTTCCCTTGATTACAAATGCGTGTCGCAACTAATGGGAGTTCAGCTATTTCTTGACCAAAAATCCGAAGGATTCCTGCTGATACAACTGTTGAGCTACATGATCAGAAAAATAACTGGTCAAAAGAGCACATATCAGCAACACACAAATTATATAGCATGGTTTGTGGAAAAATTCTTACTTCACCGTCAATATTGCACAATACATTCCACCGAAGTCTTGTCCCCTTATATTTCTTCTGTGGGGGAGAGAGAGAGAGAGAGAGAGAGAGAGAGAGAGAGAACGTGATGGAACAACATAGGCAAGAAAGCCAACCATGCTTGTTATAAGTGCAGAAGAATTCATGCTTACCCGTAAACCATAGATGGAATGAAGTCACGTCCAGTTTCTGAGTCAACAATTGGGTCAAAACAATCCTGAAAGACAAGTAATCAACAATTCAATAATGCCAACTTCAATTGAGAGATTACGAGTAAAAGAAAAAAGCCTCATTAGAATAAATTCCAAACTAGAACTACAACGTAAAAAAGGTCAAGTCAGAATTAACAATATCAACTTAAATCAGCAAAAAAAAAATTTGTCAACCACTATAATATCTGGGATGCAAAAGCAGTAGGGTTCCAATGAGAGGAAAATTCCCTAGTCATAGGAAAGAAATTCATGAGAANCACCAATTTGTATCAAGATCCATGCAAAAATGTATTGAAGTAATTACCATTAGCCTGAATCTACGAAATATTAGTGCTGCTACCATTCCATAACTTGTTTGCAAGTTACACAGTTTTGATTCAATTTAACTAATACTTGGACAAGCTCATATAACTGAATGCGTATACAGAACAAACATCATGCGAACTTGAGAGTCTAGATTACCCATCAACCATAAAAACCGAAGCAATATCAAATCCTACTTGCTCTAGTTGCATAACACGAGTTAATTATCATAATTACTAACCAAAAAAATGAGAAAATGAACATCAAAATCTGGCTTTGTCAATGCTTACATGAAATATGGCTACAGCCTGTGACAGCAACACTCTGGTTTCACGAGAAGCAATTTTCCCATTCAAAAGCCTCCATCTCACATCGAAGTCAACACCAGCATCAGAACATTTTCCCTCTTGCTTCTTCTTTATAACATCCAAGGAAGGGTCGGGGAGTTTCTCCTCCCCAGCATTCAACAAATCCTGCAATGCAGAATAAATCCTCTTGCAGTCCACCGAACAGAACCATTTTCCTTTTGGAAGTTCCTGTTGCACAGGTGCATCAATTTCAGATCTAGAAAGATGGTGAGTAGCTCATCTATATTAAACAACGAAAAGTTACTTTAGTTGCACACTTGCACACCTTTAGATCAGCCATCTTGCATTTTTTCAGACAACCCACGTGATATTCCTTCTCACACTAGGAAAAAGTGGAAAATTTTTAGTTTGTTTCTCCAAATTTATGTCACTTCATTGAGAATGAAATGTTACTAGGAAAAAGAAAAGAAAAGAAAGAATACCTGATCACATAGTATAACAGTGCGTGGACCAAAACCAGATTTACTGAAGTCGTAGCCTCTGCATACCAAACAAGTTCATGTGATAACATAAGACAATATTAACTAGACAGATTGTTATCCAATGTGAATCACAATGATCTACAAAGATTGATGGAAACACCCTTTTTTTTTTTTTTAAATATTTTTGTATATTACCTGCAAATCACACATGCTATCACTTCAGCTTCTTCTGGGTTCTTAACAATACGGATGCAACGGTTTGTTATCTGCTTTATTGGATCAAAACCAGTTACTCTTCCAGCTGCAACAGCATTGGCATTGTGATCAACAAAAGTCTCCCTCAGGAACATGTTTTGGCAGTATGTGCAGTACCATTTGCCACGCAGGATACTTGGGATGGATGCACATTCTGCATGGTAAAAAGACAAATGACAAGTCTAGACAGACAATAGATCAATCAAAACAAAAGATGACAGTAAAAGTTAATCAGGGTGGCTGATGGAAGCAGCTGACTCACAGCATTGAATATTGAATCTGTAACAAAAGAGTACCGGAAGAAATTCCAGATAATAATAACACAAATACTTGCTTAATTAGGCCCATAGATAGTATTGCCTACTTGAGAAGCAGCCATCATTTAAATCAAGAACAAAGATAACAGTTCAATCATTAATCAGGAATATTATATTCTTCCACAGCTTAAACCCCCATCACCTAAACACTCATACTCAACATAGGATCAACGGAATGCTTGTATGTCAAAATAGTACATAACTAGATCATCATGACAAAGGAAAAACAAATGTCCCTGAATCCCTCGAAACTTAATTCAAGCGAACAAGCTGATGTAGAAACAACAACATAGAGAAAGAAAGCAGGGTGCCCAGAGAGTGAGAGAGAACTAGCATAGACAAGATTCACCACGAGGATAAACTACTACATCCATAGGGCACAGCAATCAGATGCCACTCATCAAAATTGCCAAAATTGGTCTAACACTGTTTGACAAAGCAATCAACCCCGTCAAGTACGAAATGGGGTGAGTAATCGAATGAAAACAATAAAAACACAGAGGCAGCCGTTTACAAGAATCAAAATGATAAAAGGAATTCAAGAAACGCCAGGAAAGGGTTCAAATGGAAACGTAGTCAAGAATATAATATCTAAATCAACCTACATATAAAGTTAAGATTCACCTTTGTGGAAGGCTCTTGGACATCCATCACAAAGCACAAGTTTCCCACCATCTGCGCAAATGATGCACAAATCGTCATTATCTTTTGCGGAATATTTGCGACTGTTCGACAGAGAAATGGCAAATTCATGAAGAGACACCCCATTCGATGTATAGATGTACATATAACTGCATCAAACACATGAATCATCAGGTCTTAAACGTAAACCCAAAAAGGCTGTTAAAAACTGCCAATGTTTGAGAGACACTAACGGCTTCCTCCGAGAGGCCCAACCAGCATGAGCTTCAAACTGAGATGGACTGACCTGCTCATAACAGATGAACAGGGTAAATACATCTGCTTGAACAACAGAGAATCCAAACTAAGAATGAAGAATCATACCAGAACGTTGCAGCAATAGCAAACTATTCCTGATCCCCTTTTATAACCATCACGCAATTTCTGCCCATGGACAAGCAGAAATTACAATACTGAAACTGTAAAAAGAATGTACAGCGCATGAATTATTTGAACCACCTTTCCATGAGAGTAGTAAGCTACTTCAGTACCATCAGGCAATCCACCATCTTCAAAAACCAGTTTGTGCATCCTCTGGTCTCTGTGTAAAATAATGTCAGAAACCATAGCATTTCTTAATGTGTCATAGTACAAGGAAGTAAAACTAACATGAATTATTTTGTAAGGTAACATCCGAGTAAATTGTACCAACTTTTTTGTTATCTTCCACGAAGCCTTAGATTGTGGAGAGAAGGATGTGGATGTACTTTTCAGAGAGTTGGAGTGCGAAATGGAATCTGACAACCTGAAAGATCAGAAATCAAACAAATGATGAGAATATACAATATTTAATCAAAGTGAAAAGCTAAAATGCATCAAGAAAAGATACATACACCAACTTCAACATCTTTCTTGGGCTCTTGTTATTTAGTGAGCAGTGCAAGGAAGCACTACTATTTGAATTTAGATCAGCAGTTGGTTTCAAATACCTCACCGAAGCACTTCCAGATGAATTTAGGGCAGAAGCTGATTGTGACAACCTTAATGAGCCAAACAGAAACATATCAGCAGGGAAAAAGATTCTACAGATTATAGTTAAACATGGTCAAGTTTTAAAGTGCAAGGGCAGTGAAGTCTCACTAAACAGTAAAGAAATTAAGCAAAATGACCAACTTCATTTTTGTCTTCCAATGGTTCGCATTTCTTGATGAAAGGCGCGCTGAAGATCTTCCCATAGACTTTCCATTGGATGTCAATTCTGAATGCCTGAGAAAGGGAAACAACAACATATTCTTAGCTTCCTTGGTACTCTAGTGTAAGGAAAATGCAATCAAGCTACAAGAGTAACAGCAAATAAGATACAAACTTTCTCTTTTTCCTCCCTCGACGACCTTTTTTCCTGGGAGCATTATGTAGTTCACCACTTTCAGGAGACATTAAGCCCAGAAGTGGCTCCAAAGGCCTGAAAGATGCCAAACCAAATTTTAATGTATCAAGAAGTAGAAAATCTGTAACATAATTACAATTTATAAACTTATAAGTTGATTAAAAAAATATCACTAGCAGCTCTATATTCATAGCATCAAACCACATAAGAACTCAAAATGTAGAAGTTACTATGTTCAATAAAGATTATATTATGATACAGACGAACTTAAGTAGAAGTCAGGTCTGTGTTGAGACCTCAACAATAAACAAATAAATAGTCCTCTAGCAGAGTTTAGAATCCAGTGGAATAAAAAATTTGCCCACAGGTGACCCATAATCACATTAAGTATCAGTAAAGCTGATGCGAACTCGGTTAGCAAGGTTGCTATCCAACCCACGGAAATTGACACCGGATCCCAAGAACATCCAAATATGACCAAGGTTTAGGATTTAACTTCTGAACGATGAACCAAGCAACCCAAGGTATATTAAACCAACGACCTCTTGATCACTAAGTCTCAAAATCTTACCCGGATTGTGGACTTAAACAAAAAAACCCAACAAGAATGATGTTTGAAAGACCCCTTGATTACATAACCCAAAGATCCAATCCCATGTTTTTTAATGTCACAAGAAGTCACTTTCTTGATAAGTTCGATTTGTCTATTGAAGAACAAGATAATTGAAGCGAAAAGCTTCGAGAGAATTTTATTCAATAATTCATATGAAAAGTCTTGTGTATTACAATGGGAAAATAAACTTATTTATACTAAAAACCTAGCAAGTAGTTTGAAAAGGAATAAAACTCTAAAAATATAAAAGTTACCAAAATTAAGAATTCTAGACAAAATAAAACTCCTAAGAATATAGAAATTACCAAAAATAAATAATTCTAACCAAAACTAACAACTCGGGAATTTTGGAAACTTTCCCTGCCGGAATTGACGTTGCGGATCATATCTAAAGCTTTGTAAAGTGAGTGCAAAAGTCAGCAGTTCTAGCCTGCAAATTCTCCCCAAGCATATCAGATAAAGCTTTAGTCAGTCCCAGATCTTACTTCAATGCTAGGTGGATCACATGACTAATCTGGCGCTCATTAATGTTGTGCTAATGCATAAGTCACAATAGCACGAAAAAAACACACAACTTCAGAACCCCAAAATTTATTAGCACGCTTACATCTCCTTCAAATAAAGCTAAAATTGTGTAAGATATTTCAGCAATTCAAAATATTGTGAAGAAGCTGAGCTGTTCATGAGACAAACAACAAGAGTTCAAGTCAGAAACAAGAGTTGCTGTTCAAGCAATTACAATTAAAGAAAGAGTACCTAGATTTCATGCATTCTGTATCAGCTTCTGAGTTCAGGATAATCATACATGAATCACAGAGTTGGTCCATCTTTCCAGCTGATGTTGCCAGAAATAACCCTAGAGATTGATGACACCAAGCTATCTTTTAAATGTGTTCGCAGCATAACATTCAAGAAGATCAAAGTAATAAAAGCAATCTCACCAGCACAATTCCGGCAAGTGACAGATTCCTTCTCAGGCATAGGTCCTATAAAGTTCTGAATTGTTTCTTCTAGTATCTTTAAAGAAGATTTTCGACATTCCTTCACCACATCAAGGAGACTTTTACCATTCTCTAAGCAAATATACTGTGATGCTCGCCTATATGATTTACAAGCATGGATCTCAAATTGACAAGGTGGAAGTACCTATAAATATCAAGATGTAAAAAATATAGTTTGTGCATGATATTAACACAATAAATAAGTGGATTTAAACCAACTCATTAAGAATTAGTACTCACCCTATTTCCCCTGCACAAACTGCAAGAACACAGAATTCCAGCATCTTTTATAGTTCCCCGTAGTGGGAATCCCTAAAAGAAAGATACTGCATTAAAATTAAAGTTTAAAACGAAAATATCAATTTTCATCAAATAAAAGCCAGGGAAAACATCATCAGTGTTAAACATACTTTCTTTCAACAATAGCTTGAATAAACGAACATACGAATGAAATTTAGCCTATGTTTGGCTCATGTTTATAAACCGTTCATAAATACTCAAGCCATTTTTTATCCACACATTTCGAAATGTCCACAAGAACTATCCACTTATTCACCCCCCATCTCTATCTATTAATAATTTGTACAGCATATAAACACTTCCCCAGCATGCTCTAATTACAACCAACATCCTCCCCTTCCTTGACTCATACAATTTCCAACAAATATGAAGAAGTTTCAAACAAATGCCTCTTCCCCCCGATTTCTGATTACGTACAAAATAATATCCATCTTCCATGTTTCATCAAACAAATAACATCTTGCGCGTGTATAAGCATATAATCATCAGCAGTTACATATTTCCCCACATATGAAGTGCTAGGAGTTTACTTCCTAAGTACTATAAACCCACTGTTTATATTTGCACAGTTATGGTACTAAGCTGTTATGCATTCTCTAGCATCAAAATTTGATTCATCATAACTCCATAACACAAAACAGAGTGAGTGGACAAACAGTTTTTTTTATAGCAAATTAAATGTATGAAAACTTCTCTCATGACTAGCATCAGGGCAGAAAATTTTCATTTTGCTTATTATGTTAGCAACTGGAACGAATAGTTCCTTTTTCTGTGTGCGTGTCTTGGAGTGACTAGGGCAAGTAACTTCATGATTGTCAATTTGTCCAAGCACATGCAGGCATGCACCTGCTAGACATTCGTATTAGTCAAAGCGATCAAATAACTGCAACAATTATAAATATTAATTCCTGAGTACATCAAGATATCACCAAATGGTTTCCAAATGCTGCAAACACACTCATATCATATGTCCTATTTAATTTTGTACAAAATATTAAATAAACATAAACGGCTACTCCAAACAATACCCTCTTGCCACCATTGTAGAACACTGGATACCCTTCCAGCAACCCAGTCTCAAAAAGCTCCCTAACAGTTGTAGGCTTCCCTTTTATTGCTATTTTCTTAGACATCTTCATTTCCATCTTCCTAGCCGAAGTGCCCAACCCACTCAAATCCCCGTTCTTTATTCTCTCTGAGTCCAAAACCACTGCATCCTGTAATTCTCCCAAATTTTCACTTTCCGTTTCCGAACTATCAGCATTCAATTTCAAGGTCGACCATGTAAATCTTCTAGGCGAGTCACTCCTTGCTACTCCTGCCACAGGTTCCTCTTTCACTTCAATCTCCAACATTTTGCTCTCATCATCACCTCCTTTAAACCCCGAAGCATGTAAACAACCGTCAACTCCACCGGCGTTCACTATGTCAGCTCCAAGACCTACAATTCCACCTTTCGAATTTACAGCTTCTACATCTCTACATGAATTTCCAAAACGCCCCTGGATTTTATCGAAATACCCAATCCTCCCATCGCTTTTACCTCCACTGCTCTTCAACCTCTTATTCCTCGCATAAACAGCATATCCATTCACATCACTTGGCCGAAACCTATTATCGTAGCACTGATCCAAACCGTTCGAATCGGGCCGGGCCTCCTCCGACTTCTGAATACTTATATCCTTGAATCCAGATTCACGTACAGATCCATCAATTTGAGCTGAGAATTCTACTTCAAATTCCATATCGGGCTTCATCACTGATTCTTGTTCCTCAACTTAGTTCTCTAAATTCACTGCTGCAATCTTGTTTTGGATTATGTATCTGTAAAACGAACTAGAATTAAGAGGGTTCAATTATTAATGTTATTTTGGGCAGAGTGATACCCCGGTGACGAAGGGAGAAAGGAACAGATAGAGCGAGTCTCATCTTCGACCAAGGGGGTTAAAATGCTTACTGTAGTCATACGTATAATGGGTCGGCACCCCGTTTTGGTCTATGGAGTCTCTATTATGAAAGAAATGTTTCATTGGCCACCGAACTTCGTCAAGTGTCCCGTTAGCCACTAAAGTTTGTTTCGTCTCACTCCATTAGCCATTGGATGAAATTTGTTAATGAATCTGAAGATTATGACTATTGTGTTTCTTAGTCGAGGAGATAAAGTTGCAAGTACTAACACCTACCTCAGTCATTAGAGCTACAATATCATTTTATTTTATTTTTATCAAGATGTCCGCCTTCGACGACTATTCTTTGGGTCTGTGATCTAACCCCTCTTTACACAGACCAGTTAAACCGCGGGATGTGCCTCCAACTGACCAAGGTCCGAGCACCTCTCCAACTGGACTGCCAAAGTGCCTAGTAAGCCAACTCATGTTGCGTCTTACCTTCCAAGACACTCTTACCTTCCAGGATAAATCCTACCTTCCAGTATGTGCCTTGCCTTCCAAGAGCCACAAGAATTGAACCCACGACCTCTGATCTGCCATCTTTGAGAGAACCCGTCCTTTGCCAGTTGAGAAGTGCCCCGGGGGGCATTTTTCAAGGCATTTTTTTTATTGTTCATATTTTGATGAATTCCCCACCACTTAAACACCAAAGTTTGAACAATTTCGTATACAGAATTTGTACGATAAAAAATTTACTGATGAGAATAAGTTTGACTATGATTTTTTGGCCATTCGAAAATGAAGATCTTGATCCCGTGGACTGCTTTGGGAGCTCTGTGATTGATCAGCCTCTCAATGTTGGGCTGAACTAAGTTTAGAAATTAATCTTCAAAAGAGAATGAATGTATTCATATTGCTTAATTTTGGTTTTTACTGTACTTTATTCCCTTTGAACTGGCATGAACTTAGTAATAATATTTACAAGAGTAACATAAGCAAACAAAATGATACATGCACATATGACAGAACGTAAAAAATCATCCATACATGTTTAGAACATCAAAAACCATAATTATACAAACCATCCGTACATATTTAGAACATAATAATTTCCAGCATTAAAAAAATGGACGGTAACTGGTCAGAACATCATTTCCTACAGCAAAAGAAAAAAAAACTGATATCAACATCATTTAATGTGGCTATTTGTTTATCCCTGCATGCTGAGATGTTGTTTAGTTTGATAGCTTCGCACGTCATTGCGTGCTTGTCCTTGCCGCTCTCAATGTGGTAGATTCCGCATACACTGTCATTCAATTCATTGAAGTTCACTTCATCGGCTGGCACATGAGATGCAACTGACTGTGAGTGCATAGTAGCTGTTGTTTGAATGCCACCCGATCGCCTTTCAGTTGCCACCATAGGGGTTGGCATGAATTGGAAAGATTGTACTTCCTCATCGTTTTTGGTTTAACGATGCTTCCTTCCCTCCTGCAATCATTTTACCATTTTGCATAAGCCATATAGAATCATTAGTCAAAATGAAGAACCAACATATTCAAGTATAAAGTAATGAAATTAAATTGTACTAACCCTTTTGTCAAACGCTCTGTCGCAATTTGTGCCAACAAGTTCTAAGTCTTCTTCAAACCAGACCTATTGGTAATAAACCGTTATGAGAATATTGTAATTAAAGTAAGAAGTGAAAAGAAGTAAGCATATGCTCACATCAACAGGTGCCTCCGGCCTCGAGTGATATCTCTCATTGTGTACTAAATATTTAATTGGAGTATATAGCGGCATTTTAAACATCAAACCACAAAATGAATAATGTATATTAGAAGACAGTAAATTCGTTTCAAAATTCACACTCATCACAGATGAACTAAAAGCATGATTTCATCATACTCTCACTGATCTAAAGGAGTGTCTCAGTTTATTAAAGAGAGAAATGATTCCGTTAAACTTAGATTCATTAGTAATTTAGAACACACTGGAACGTGAAATTATCAAATTCGCATAATTTTCGAGCAGTTTACAGTGAAAATGGTAAGATATGAGCATATTTTGGACCTTTTACGATATCAACACTAACTAAACAAGAAGTTTGATGACAGAGTTACAATGAATGCAATTTACAAGCACTTAGCTCTAGCAATCATAAAAGAACTGATTATAATCAGGGACACTTTTCCTTGCTGACATAAAATTTCAAAAGATCTTAGACAAAGAACAAAAACAGATTTGATATTAAAAAATTACACCCCTAAAAGTTCAAATTATTACATACATCCAAATGCATCAATCAATGGGAAAGACAAAAAATGAAGGTAGCTTGTTTCAAAATTACCTTCAGCTAGTCCATCCATGTGGACACAATCAAGAATGATCAACCTCAACGGATGGGAAGTTTAGTCTAAGGGATGATCTTGATTTGAGGATTAGGGTTTAGGGACTTCAGACTTTACCTAATAGAGGATTCGATTTGGAAAAAAAAATTGATTTCAGGCTTTGAAAGAGTCATATTGGGGAGGGGAGGCTTATTTGGCAAATGAATTTATGACGGAGGGATGATTTGTCACTTAACTTGTCATCTGAAGCGATTTAATTGGACACGTCGTTTTACCGTTAGCCATGTATGCACATTTATTAACTGATTTTATCCAATGGCTAATGGAGTGAGACGAAGCAAAGTTCAGTGGCTAATGTGACATTTGATGAAGTTTGGTGAGTTAGCCGTGACATCCAATGAAACATTTAACTCTTCTATTATTGCAGTGAACAATCTATCTCTCTCCCATCTATTGTAGTGAACAATCTATCTCTCTCCCATCTATTGTAGTGAACAATCTATCTCTCTCCCATCTATTGTAGTGAACAATCTATCTCTCTCCCATCTATTGTAGTGAACAATCTATCTCTCTCCCATCTATTGTAGTGAACAATCTATCTCTCTCCCATCTATTGTAGTGAACAATCTATCTCTCTCCCATCTATTGTAGTGAACAATCTATCTCTCTCCCATCTATTGTAGTGATAATCTATGGGAAACGTTGGGATACATAATTTTTGGTACATAGGGGTGTCCACCCTCTTCTCATTTTTAAAAAATCAATTTTTGATCGTTATTTCATTATTCAAGTAGTCATTTTTACATCTTTCTCTTACAGGTAGGACCCACTTTTCTTTTCAACGATCAAAAAATCTATTCTCAAAATCACTATCGAACAAACACATAATTTATAACATATTATTGATAATTATATTATCACCACAAAATTTACTTACTAAACTACATTATAATTACACCACAATTAAAATATATTTTTAATAAATACACCGCTATTGTAAATTGTAAGCTTATTAGTAAATGATAATTATACTCCTACAACCTTAAAAATTATTGCAATTGTTTCTATGAGTCTTCTTTATAAATATAGGGCTTGGCTCTTAAAAAAATACATAAAAGCCTATTGACTTTTATTTTCGCTTTTCTTTTTCTCTCTTTTCATAACAAGTTATTAGCGCGAAATCTTAATTCTTCAAATAATGTTGAAGATTCATGATGAATTGTCAAGATTTTTGCTTGATTGATAGTGTAACTATACATACTATTCTTCAAGATAAAATATATTTTTGACTTAAAATTAGCATAAAATAATGTTAATATGATATCAGGTGTATCGAATATCCTTAAAGACCCCAAAAGAGATTGTATTATTTTATCAAATAACACAAAATTATATATTAACGATGCATTTCATTCTAGAAAATTTAGAAGGAATTTGTTTTGTTTTAAAGATATCCACTATAACGAATATCACATTGAGACGATGTAAAAAAGTAATGTTGAATATCTTTACATAATTTCTTTTGTATCTAGCTAGAAGAGATAAAAGAAAAACTTCGTGCATTCCCATTTGGCATGTATCATACATTTATCAAAATGATTGAATTAAATATTGTTACGAACCAGAAGTTCGTTGACCTAAAAAAATTTATATTTTGGCACGATCAATGTGGACATCTAAGAGTTATAATGATGCATCGAATAATGAACGAATCACATGGACGTCCTTTAAAAAATCAGAAGATTCTTTTACCTAATGATTATTTGTGTATAGAATGTTCGCAAAACAAATTAGTCATTAGACATTCGACTAAAGAAGTCAATATTGAATATCTAACTTTCTTAAAAATTTATGGAAATATTTGTGGGTTAATACACCTACCATGTGAATCATTTCATTATTTTATGATATTAATTGATTTTTCTTCTAAATGGTCACAATTTGCCTACTTTCCATAAGGAATGTACTATTATACTACTTACTCAAATCATAAAATTACGAATGTAATTTTCTTATTACTCTATCAAGACTATTCATCTTGACAATGCTGATGAATTTAGATCGCAAACATTCGATGATTGTTGTATGTCAATTGGGATTATTATTAAACATTTGGTTGCTCATGTCCATACACAAAATGGTTTAGCAAAGTTGTTTATTAAATGTCTACAACTTATCGCTAGACCGTTACTTATGACAACAAAACTTCAGCTTCTATTTGGAGTCATGCTATATTACATGATGCATCATGAACCTAATATTTTTCACTTACGGATTTTTGATTTGTGCTATCCAAATCCTTATTTTACCACAACACATTAAAATAGATCCCCGGCTAAAACTTGGGGTTTATGTGGATTTTGATTCACTATCTATTAATAGGTATATTGCATCTTTAACGGGTGATTTATCTACTGCACGTTTTGAAAATTGTTATTTTGATGAGATGAATTTCCTAACTTTGAAGGGAAAAAACTACATCCTAAAAATTAAGGGAAAATATATTGGAATGAAATGACTCCATCTCACTTTGATCCCTGTAACAATCAATGTGAGCGAGAGTTTGACAAAATCATTCATTTGTCAATTACATGATATGTTTGTTGACATAAGAATGGGGCAAAGTCATATATACCATCGAAAAATATTTCCACAAAAATTGATGTCATTACAGGACAATTTACTGTAACAAATGAATCTCAAATACATCATAAGTGTAGTCAATCAATTGGTTCAAAAAATTGTACCTAAAAAAAGAAAAGTGCAAGAGAAAACCAACCAAAAACTTTTGAGAAATTAACATTATCAAATATTGACCAATCAAATTTTGAAAATATAGTTCCTAAAAAACTACAAGTGTTCAAAGATAATGAGATTTGAATAAATTACATATTATCTAACAAATTATGGGAATAAAATAATGTTGTTATAAACAATATTTTTGCCTTTAACTCAACTATTGATACTATACAAAATGAGGATCCTGAACCGCAGTCTGTTAATGACCATCAAAATAAAAATAATTGCCCAAAATGGAAAAAAGGTCATACAGGCAAAATTGAATTTCTTAGATAAATGAAAAAATGTTTGGACATATTGTTCAAGCACCTGAAAATGTGATCCCTATAGGATACAAATAAATTTTTGTACGAAAAAGAAATGAAAATAATGAAATTACAAAATTCAATTCTCGACTCGTAGCTCAAGTTTTCTCACAAACACCTGGAATTGATTATAAGGAAATATATTCTCCCATAATGGACACATCACTTTTGGATTCTTAATTAGTTTGATCGTGTCACAAAAATTTGATATGCGCCTTATGGATGTAGTAACTACCTATATATGTGTGTGTGTGTGTGTGTGTGTGAAAGTCCCCAAAGGATTTAAAGTGCCAGGAACAAATAATACATTTTCTCAATTAAATTGCAAAGATCATTACATAGATTGAAACAATTCGGACACGTGGTATAATCGTCTTAGCGAATATTTGTTGAATAAGGGTTATGAAAATGAAGATATATGCCCATGTAAGGATTTAGGAAAAATCAATTTTTTTTTCTCAAGCTGCAGATTGAACATTTGGAAAAATGATTATTTGTTTATCAATCTACATATATAGAAAAAGTCTTAATAGGCTTTTATATGAATAATTCATATTCATTGACATCACTTATGGTTGTTCGATCACTTGATATAAAAAAATTCAATTTCATCCACTTAAAGACGAAGAAAAAGTTCTTGATCTTGAAGTACTATATCTTAGTGCAATTGGAATATTAACTTATTTTACAAACCGAACTTCACCCAACATAGTTTTCTGTAAATCTCGTTGCAAGATATAGCTCTACACCAACTCCAAAATATTAGAATTGTGTTAAACTTTACCTAAAGGATACCATTGATTTGAGATTATTTTATTCTCAAAAATCGAGATCTGGTTTAGTGGAATATGCATATGCATGTTATTTCGCTAACCTACATAAAGCTACATCATAAACATGATATGTGCTTACATGTTGAAGAACAGTTATATCATGGAGATTGTGAAGTAATTCTTGATAGCAACATCCCCAAATCATCTTAAAATTATTGTCATCCATGAAATAGATAGAGAATGTGTATGGCTGAGAAACACGACCCATCACATCCAAGAATCATATGGATTAATTTCAACGAAAATTAGTCCAACAATTCTTTATGAAGACAATGCAACTTGTATTGCAAATATCAAAAAAGGCTATATCAAAGGTGACATAATGAAGTATATTTCTCCAAAATTCTTTTATACACATGAGTTTAAGAAGAATGACGACAACAATTTTTAACAAATTCGTTCAAGTGATAATGTAGCCGATTTATTCACAAAAGTATTGCTGATAGCCACATTCAAGAAATTGGTCATACGATTGGAATCTATCGACTCAAAGATTTTCATCAATCAACATCGAAGGAGTAGATGTATTCTTTTTCCTTCGTTTATGTTTTATCCCACTGAATTTTCCTAACAAAATTTTAATGGGGTATCATTTATTTTTAAAACTCTAAAATAATTGTACTCTGTTTCTCTCATTTGATATTTTATCCCATTAGATTTTTATCAAATAAAATTTTAACGAGACAAATATTTTGTAATGTGTCATTCAATGAGAAGGTTGTAAATGACAAATTTATTAGTGAATGATAATTGTACCCCTAAAACTTATTAGCATTATATTCATGATTCTTCCCTATAAATAGAGGACTTTAGTTCTCAATAAAATACACACAAATCTATTGACTTTTATTTTCTCCTCTTTTTCTCACTTTTCATAGCATTTGCAATAAATTTACCATCATAATCTTAATCCAAAAAAAAAACTAAAAATAAATCATTGTGGTGTGTGCATCATCTTTAAAACACACAAAAATTCATAATTACAGACATGGTCTTTTCCTAATTCATCTGTATTACTTTCTGCAATAGATTTCAAGTCTCTCATATAATTTGATATCCTAAAATTGGCTTCCCATTTCTAATTTAATTGACATTTTTTTGCAGCAAATTTCAATCCACAATTTTCACTAATTTATTTCATCTACCTACTACTTTGTACAAGAGAGGATATGCGACAACTTCACATGGTGCTATGTCTAGCAGTGTGAGAGGAGGAGGAGGGGTGGCTCCTAATATGATGTGAAAATGGAAATTGATGAATCAACAAAGACCTCATAGGCACCCGATGGATTGACCATATATTATCAGCCGAAGAAAAAAGCTAAGGATATTGACGCTATTGGGTTGTGGACACAGCTCTTGAAGAACGTAATTAGTAGCCACTAAATCGAAGTTTGGCTTCATTTTTTCTAACAATTAAATGGAATCCTTTGCTTTTCTTCAAAAATTGTTCTACTATTTTAGTGAATAGGATATATGAATTTTTGTTCCTCCTCTACCACTCATATGCTCTGATAATTTCAAGATTGGTTTTTCATACTTGTGTTAATTTGTTCATGACAATCACAAACCTAAAAGCAAGCCTACGTTGCAGATTTCATTAAAGCTCATTGATGTTTGAAGAGAAACATGATTGTTGTTTAAAGATTGATGTTTGAAGAGAAATATGTAGATTTCAGCATAATAGTTGCTTTACAAGAATGTCTCTTTCTCAAATGACATTTTTGATTTATGACTAGTAGTAAGTACATGCGTTGCACGTTTATATATCGATGAATGATATGTGCACTATTTTTGAATTACTAATACCTTTTTTTAAAAGCCAATAAAGGTGATTGATATTGTTAAATGGAAAATTACAATTGAGTATATATAAGTTTTTTATGAAATTATGTATGAATAAACTAAAATGTAATGATATGATTACAATAATATTTTTTTGTACACAATATATTTCTTTTAGTGATCGAATGTTGATGAGTACTCTACACTCATAATATTTATGCCACATAATTTGTTATTTTATTACTCTTGAGAGCGTTTTAGAGCCTTTTATTTTGTGTTTTGATGTTGTGATGTAGGTTGATGAAATTGAAAGAAATAAGCAAAAGTTGGCGAAATTGGAGAAAATTGCCAAATTGTAAGAGATTCAAAGTTCGGGGACTAAAGCGCAAATATTGAAAAGTTGTGTTAAACCTCACAATGAAGATCCGAGCATGCTAGGAGTCAATTGGATGAAAAAAAATGTCAAAGGGATCAAATTTAGTCAAAATATGATCACAAATCAATTTCCAACCGAAAAGTTGTGCTTTGGAATTTCAGCCTCACATTGAGACACATTTTTGACATAGCAAATGATTGAAGCGAAGAATAATATCTGAAGAAAATTTGTGCTCCTTTGAGTTAGCTTTCTAACGAGCTTTGAATCACCTCAATTGGATATCGGATGAGAAAATTATGCTAAAAATACTGAAAGATGCGCAGAAGAAATTTTCCACCCGAACCGGGCGCCATGGCGCCCAAGATGGGCGTTGCAGCTCCCATGAATTTGAATTTGATAGTAAGGGCAGCACCGCAGTGCCCATATTGGGTGCCGAGGCGCCACCTATGTGGGGAAACGTATTTTGATGTTTTTGGACTCCTTTCTTGGCCCAATTAAACTCAAAATCGTCCAACACTTGAAGAGACTATAAACACTACCTAAAAGACCTAATTAAGAGGAGGAGAACGAGCAAGAAAAATTGGAAGCAGACGGCAAGAACACGTGACTGGAAAGAGGAGTTTAGCCGGCCAATTACAAAAATCTTCAAGGGGACAATCTGGAGACAAATCCAAAGGGATTCCAGCTGGCCAATTGCAAAAAATCTAGAGACAAACCCACGGCTGGTCAATACAATTAAAGAAGAGGAATTTAATTGAGAGAATTTCACAAAAATGGAAGAAGAAATCGAGCGGCAAAAACGAGTTTTTCTATTCCTTTTCTTCTCTATGTTCTTTCTTATTAATTTATTAATGTCAATTCCTTTAATTATGCACTAAATTTTAATCCTAGGGTATGATGTAGCCTACTTTAGACATGTTTGGATTTCGTTTTAATTATTTCAATTGATCTTTCCGTTTATTTATTTATGTTGTTTGTGCGTAACGCTTTCAATTAACTAGTTACTAATTGATTGATTTGATGTTCTAAATTTTAACGCTCGAGAGAGGCAAATTTAGGCATGATCTAAGACAATATAACCTAGATTTCATAGGTTTCGAGAGAAAGTACGAATCTTTTAGGCATGTTTTAATTAAGAACCACATGCTTGATAATTTTTATATTTTTAATTCGAAATAGAGATATTGGAATTAAAATATAAAAATAGATTTGGTGCTCGAGAGAGGGAAATAGAATCAATTTAGCGTTCTTGCCTATAAATTTTGGAAAGATTGATAGAAATAGTTATACGGTTGAAAAATATTGTCGAATGTACGGTGAAATCATTCCCTAGACATTCATAATTTGATAAGAAACTTCATAATTTGCCCTCGTTTACTTGCATCGTTCATCCTATTTAATTTTAATTTAGCATAAAAACATGGAATCAAAATTTGATTGTCTAAATAAAGGGAAAGCTAAAATAATTATAGTACTCAGTTGATTCAAATATCAATCCATGTGGGTTCAACATCCTAACTTCTTTACTATATTACAAAACTTGACACCGTACACTTGCGGTTTAAAAATCACGATGCATAAATCGCGTGACAAGTTTTTTGCGCCGTTGTCGAGGATTGATTTATTTGAATTCAATTAACATTATTACCAATTAGCTTTCATTTTACTTTAGATTTGTATTTCTATCGTAATTTTTATTTTTATTTTATTCTTTTTGTGTCTATCTTTAAGAGCTTCCTTGTGGTTATTTTCAGCTGTTTATACGAAGGGGGAGAAATCTAGACCTACTACCTGTTGATCCTGAACCAGAACACACATTTCGCATTCTCGGAGGCATACAAAGAAACGAACATGAAGCAATGGCAGAACGGGATGCTAGAGCAGCCAATGAGGATAACCAACAAAGGGCTATTCGGGATTACATAAGGCCGATTGTGAATGACAATTATTCTGGCATCGCACGTCCAGCAATTGTTGCAAACAATTTCGAACTGAAGCCAGGACTTATACACATGGTGCAGCAGAATCAGTTTGGGGGAGCTCCAACACAAGACCCAAATGCTTATTTTAGGTCCTTTCTGGAGATCTGTGATACAGTGAAAATGAATGACATTACTGAAGATGCAATTCGACTCTGCCTATTTTCCTTTTCCTTAAGGGACAAAGCCAAGGCATGGTTCCAATCATTTTCGTATGAACCCATCACAACTTGGGAGGGGTTAGCGCAGAAGTTTCTTACAAAATTCTTTCTACCTTCGAAAGCAGCACAATTACGGAATGAAATTGGACAGTTTCGACAATTAGACTTTGAACCATTCTATGAGGCATGGAAGAGATATAAAGATCTATTCAGAATATGTCATCAGCATGGTTACCTGGATTGGTTGCAGATACAAACCTTCTACAACGGTTTGAATGGTCAGACACAGATAGTGCTAGATTTTGCAGCATAGGGTGCATTATTATACAAAACTCCAAATGAGGCTTATTGGATGAGATAGCTACTAATAGCTATTGATGGCTGAGTGAGCGTTCAAGTGCAAAGAAAGTTGTTGGACTTTATGAAGTTGATCCTATTACCGCCCTTGTAGCTCAAATGTCGTCTCTCACTAATCAAATAGCTGCATTGACTTCACACGAATCATAAAAGAAATCAGAATCTATTATGGCTACATTCACTACATACCAAAAAGTTGAAAGGGAGAATAAACAACTTCAGTATGTGAACGATCGAAATTTCAATCAAAAGGGAAACTACTCAGGAAACAACTACTATCAGGGGTTCAATAATCAAGCATTTGAGCGAAAGCCATCACTGGAAGATATTTTAGGAACCTTCATTTCGGAGACTAGATCGAGGTTCAACAAAGATGAGGCAAGACTTGACAACATTGAGACACATATGACCAACTTGGGGGCTACAGTGAAGAATTTGGAGGTACAGATTGGTCAGATAGCAACTGCAATACAGTCTCAACAAAAAGGACAATTTTCCAGTGACACAGAGGTTAACCCATGGGAACACTGCAATGCTATCACCCTAAGAAGTGGTAAAGCAGTTGAAGAACACAAGCTTAGAGAGGTTGGGATACCTACATCGGATCCCATTCTTGCAAGGGAAAAGCAGACTGAAGGACAGAAAATAGAGGCAGAGGCAACAAAGAAGATTTATAAGCTTTACTCAATTTCATTTCCGGACAATCCACCTATCTTGAAGCCCCCACTACCATTCCCACAGAGGTATTTGAAGAAGGAGTTTGATGAAAAATTCGCAAAGTTTCTGGAGGTCTTCAAAAAAATCCACATCAACATTCCCTTTGCAAAAACCTAGGCCCAAATGCCTAACTATGCCAAATTCTTAAAGGAAGTGATGTCAAAGAAGAGAAAGTTGGAGGAATTTGAGATCGTTAAGCTGACAGAGGAGTGTAGTGCCATACTTCAGAAGAAGCTCCCTCATGAATTGAAAGATCCAGGTAGCTTCAACATCCCGCGCAATATTGGTGGTGTCACATTTGATAGGGCACTATATGACCTTGGAGGTAGCATAAACTTGATGCTCTTATCAGTGTTCAAAAAGCTGGGTCTTGGAAAAGTGAATCCCACAACCGTTAGCTTGCAACTGGTGGACAGATCGATTACATATCCCAAAGGCATTATAAAATATATGTTGGTGAAGGTTGATAAGTTCATCTTTCCAGTGGACTTTGTGGTATTGGACATGGAGGAGGATGAGAAAGTACCATTGATTCTTGGCCGACCTTTCCTGGCTACTGGAAGAGCATTGATTGATGTGCAAGAAGGAAATTTGACACTACGAGTTAATGAAGAGCAAGTAACTTTCAACATCCATCAAGAAAAGAAAGCCCTAGAAAAAGGAAAAGTTGACAATTGCAAAATGATCCAATCAGTTGAAGTAATTGCAGGAAACGAAGAAAAAAGGGAATTATTTTATGATCCATTGGTGCAATACATGGAAATTAGTTACTCAATAAAGGATGCATCTACTGATGGTAATGACTCAGAATGAAGAAAGCAGTGGATTTCATCTTAGCTCAAGAAGTTGACCCACCTGACAAAAAAAAGAGCTATGTAGATAGGCGTTTGAAACCTCCAAACATTGCCAAACCAAAAGAGGTCTTGAAAGCATACCAGGGTCAAAACAGTCTAAGTTCGTTTACCATCTTACGATGAAGGAGAATACAAAGTTGAAGATAAAGTTTAGAAATAAGAGAAATGTGCCACCTGAGGATCCACCGTAGACGTTGCAGTTGAGTCAATCTAGTGACTATAAAGAAGCGCTTCTTGGGAGGCAATCCAAGCGTTCTTACCTTTTCACTTATTTTATTTTATTTTATTTAGTTTGAATTATAGGAGAGTTTATTTCATTTCAAATTTTTTTTATTTAGGAATTCATCAGTCCTACCTCATCTCCCTTAGGTCTTTGAGCAGTCTAGTTGGTTATTAGATGTTCGAGTTAAGTAACACTTGTTCCATGAATTTAATATCTACATTTTGAATTTTGAAAAACTTGACATCGTTGAACAATCAAACCAATTGATGAAGAGTAACTGGATAAATATCAAGTTTGGGGGAAAAACTAGAAGAAGTATCAATCAAGTCCAGCATCGTAGCACCAGAACATCATTGGCAATTCAGACAATTCAGGGAAGTTTTCCTCCTTTTCTTTTAATTTAACATTGAGGACAATGTTTATTTTAAGTTTGGGGTATATCATAAATTTTCTAATTGATTTTCTAATTGCCTACATATTTTTTTTATTGTGTATTTTGTGTAATCTGTGTGCAATTTTTTTTTTAATTTTCTTATTAGGGTGCATTGTTAAAAAAAAAAAAATAGAAATCATTTTGTGTTTTGCATGCTTGTATGAGTTAGATAGCCTTGCCGATATTGATTTGTGTAAGTGAGAACATGCGTTGATTTATAGGTTATGAATAACTTATGTGCTTGAGTTAGATTTTTGCTTATTTCTGTAAAACGAAAATTATTTTTGCACGTGAGTTGATTGTGGCGTTGTGCATGAGTATGCTGATTCATGTTTATAGGTTGGATTAGAAAACTTAGATGCTAAACCCAAACAACATTTGAACATCACATTATTTTAAAACCAAATATAGGATGTTTGGTAGATTAAGTTGTTGCATGGAAACTTGGAGGTAAATGTGGATTCCGTGTGTGCTAAATTTTGTGTGAATTGTCTGAGACTAATAGGATGAAAATTGCGTGAAAACCATAAATTAGAGGTCGATTTTCGAGAATTGGTGTTTAATAAGGGGCGTTGCACTAATCATTGCATAAAAAAAAAAAAGATCACAATGTGAACAACTTTAATAATCTCATTGTGAATCATCTCTTCGCAACCTTTATGACTCGAGTGATTAAGCATGTAAGGGTTTAAAACCTAGTACCCTAAAGTTATCTGATTTGGGAGTTATCGGCCTAAAACTCGCTACAGTGGTCATTTAGAAAGTTTAAGGGAGTGACGTCTACATAAAGAGTGTTTAAAGAATAAATTTATATTTGAAAAAAAAAATAAAGAAAAGAAATTTGATATCACATACCTTGATTAAGCCCCGAACACTTGTTTTAAAGGATTATACCTTTGATGAGAGGTTAGTAACTTGGTTGATTCTGGGAGGTTGAAGCAGTCAAAAATAAGGAGAATCCTCATCTGTTGATATGTTGAACTGCAATAGTGAAATTTAACCAAACTTGAGCGGTGTAAGAAATTAGTATTGAAAAATCAACTTTAGAATACACCTTGGGAAAAGAAAAGAAAACAAGTTTGAGAGTGTGTGAATCCCACGAGCGAGGTAAGGAAATATTTGACTTTTAAGGTCGAAAATTGGGTCAATTTATTATTGTACAGTGTTGCGCTTAACTCTCCACACACACACCCGGTTGCATTGAATAGGCGAAAATTTGACTTGTGCATTATAGCTTTGAAGTAATTCATGAATTTGACGCTATGTTTTTAATCTTGAGCTATAAAGGCAAGGTGTCTAACATAATGTGTCTTTTAACTTATTTTGTTTGTTTTAGTTGTGCTTGTATATCTGTTAATGATTTTCTTTAGCTTGGTGTTAACTCAAGGAGAAGCAAAATATTAAGTTTGTGGGTATTTGATGAGTGCTCTACACTCATAATATTTATGCCACCTAATTAGTTATTTTGTTACTCTTGAAAGTGTTTTGAGCTTTTCATAATGACGTGCAATGCTTAGTTTCAACTAAAAATGCCTAAGTTATTACATGAGGTGGAAAATTCTTATTGACAATCAAATCAACTTTGGCCTCTGTTTGGTAGGTATTAAGTTTCAGATTTTAATAGTCCAATTCAGCAATTAATTTTAACTCATATATTTTATGGGACACACAACTTTTTAACCTCATATTTTATCAAAATTTATTTAAAATTTTGATTTTAATTATTACCAAATAATGGCTATTCTCTACAAAACAATTTATCTTATATTCCATAACCACTGATCGTTCATTCGAAACATTAATTTCGAGAACGATTGTGATGATGATAGTGAAAGTCATGCGGCATTTGTCATTTATTTTATAGTCTGTTATAATTATCAATTCAAGTAATATATGCGTTGGATAGGAATTCTTATTGAGAATACATGAAAGAAATGGTTATTATATTAATAAATTGACCAAATCAGCAATTAAAAATTAAATTGAATTTTTCAATGAAATTGAGGGATTCAATAAATTGGTTCGATAAACACATGAATATTCGTGTCAAAGTCAAACCAATCAAACAAAAGCAAAAAAGATTATAGTCAAATTAAGTTAGCAATGGTAAAATGTCCCAATGTCTTTGCCATGACGGGGTATCAAGCGGGTACAAAAACATGCTAAGAGGTTTTAATGTAAGTCGTGTGTAATATATATCGGCTCATGTTAACTATGTAATCAACTATTTAAAGTCGAACAAAGATCCCTTTTTAATAACACGAAAAAGTCTAGCATAACATATGAGTGCTCAACTCCATGGAAATATCATATACAGTAGAACGAACTACTTTCGAAGTGCATTACAAGTTTGATTGAGAATAAGAGTTTTGTCCGACGAGTAATTTAGGAGTTGTCTAATGAAGAAATAAGTCTACGGGCCCTTATAAAATATGGTTGACCACTGAACTATAAACCGTACTCTTGAATTCAACAAGTAGAATTCCATTCCAGGTAAATCTAATTTTTAATTTGGTTGCAAATAATATCTATTTTAAATTAAAATTAAGAGTAACTGAAAATTTGATTTCAATAAAATTTTCTGCTACCAAAGAATTACAAGTCTGAACACAAACATCTGACATTCTTTTTTTTTTTTTTTCCTTTTCTTTTTCAGTCGTGTATAGTACATAATTTCTATTTGAGTTATGTCAAATCTTCGGATCGAGTAAATTACTTGATAACGACAAATCAAGTATATTCTAGCACGTGGAAACAATTTTTTACTAATTATTACGTTGAAAAAGTGCAATAAATATAACATGTTCTAATTAAGCATAAAATAACCGGTCAACGAGCCTTTGTTTGACTATCTTTGTATATAATCAGTCAAAACACTTTTTTCGCTTCTCTTTTTCTCCACGAGAAGGGATTCTTTCGTGAACACACTCACTCCCAGTAGAGACTACTCGACATAATACAAAGCAGTTAGATTTCATTATTTTCTATTTAAGTTAGTAGACGAGACAAGACTACCATGGTCTTGAGCAAATTGAAGTCAAAAAGCTGATGGAGTAAGTGAAGGGGCAGATTTATTCCATGGAAAATGCAGACAAGAACAAGACACAAAAGTACATTAATTAACACTAATGCATTACAAATTTCAAATATAAAAGCAGGATATATTAGCATAATCTGCCTCGCCCTTGAGATTAATTCTACTCTTGAGCCACCCCCCCCATCAAGGAGAGAGTACTCTAAGGAACTGATAAAAATGCCAAAGGATAGAAGTTGCCCTTTTAATGAAAATATGCCACCACCCTTAAGATGACCATTCCTCACCATGCAGTACCGGAAAAGGCTTCTGATAGGTGGTGCCACCGCCACTTGCCACCACATGCCGCCACACACCGCCAGGAGCCATTGGCAACGGGGTGGTGGCAGCCGAGAAAAACCCGAAACTTCACATAAAGGGGGTGGCAATGTTAAGGCCTAAGAAGGTTTGATCAAGAAGATAGGAATGGATGTTATAAGTATGTTGATAGTCTTGAGAGCAATAAAAGAGTGAGGTGACTTAAGTAGGAGTATATGGTCACTTTTCGTTAAAGGGAAGCAAAAAGGAAGTAGCAAAGAGTGAAATGGAGGTTGGCTGTTAGCATCTTCCAAGGGATATGCCATTGGCATCTCCATTGTTCCATGCCACACCATCTTTTTTTTCTTTTTTTAAAACTTTTTTAATTTTCAAATTTAATTTTGCTTTTTGGCCCATTATCTTCTGCTGCCGTACTGAGCTTTTTCTAGGTATAGTTCTTGATTAAGTGAAGAACTGAGGGTGACATTCAAATGAAAATAACATGGCTGGGAAGTACCCAATATAGAAGACATTTCACTACTCGATCAACTTTCAGCAAAGAATGTTAGATAATTTTATTCTACAGAGACAAGTCGTAAAATTTCTCATTCATTGGTTTTCTTAAAGCATGTTGTTACCGGGCTTGAAATATGTGCGGTTAAAGGGTTGTTTATGTAATGAACAATCTAGGCAAAGTTTAATTTCCAACAAAGAATAGTTGTTAGTAGTACAGATAGATTGTACAAGACAGTTTACAAGTATCGAAATGGTAAAACTTTATTGGTTGTTTTAACTTTATTTTTGTCAAAACTTCAACGAGGTGTTGCCATCGAGCATTCAATAATTCCATCTGACAATATTTTCTATACATGTAACATTATTGTTTCTTAAAATACTCAAAGTCCAAACTACAAACCTTTGAATCTAGATACCTATGACTCGGTCTAAAATTACGCATACTATATTATTTGTAGGTAGTGTCTTAAAGATGGATAATCTATTGCGTCATCTACAGTAAAAAAATTTTAACTCCTTTTTTTTTTTTTTTTAAAAGAAAGTTAGAGCCAAGTGGAATAAGTGGGTGTTCTTCTTTAATATTCTTTTTAATTTGCTAGGTTTTGGTCTGAGTAAGATTTTCATGTTTGTGGCTGACACAACATGAATCGTCCACTTAAACAATTCGTTATACTTTTTTGTTGATTGCGTAATGCCTTTGCACCAAAAAGATATACGCATTTGGGTCAAAAGAAAGTGCAATCTTCTGTAATAAGCAGTTTTTAATTCCTGTTAAATGTTCAATTATATTGATCATTATTTGGCAAAAATAAAGTTTTGAATTGTGAATTTTTCAAAAATGTGTAATTAAAAAAATAGGAAAAAATTTCGAATTTACTTGCAAAATATTTTATCGTGTGAATGTGTAATTAAAAATGAGTATATAGAATAAAGAGTTTTGAAATAATGGTTATCAAGCAGGGGCTAAGTCCAAATTATTTTTTTCTTCAAATAATATTCAACCACACCTTCTACCAATAATATAATTTTATACGTAAATCCAAAAATTTTCTGATTTTTTAATTATATATTCTAAAAAAAATCACTATTATAAAATAATGTCCCTCAAAATAGGGCTCAAACAAGGCCCAAGGGCCCTTGGGTTGGACTTTCCTATTTTAAGCTTCCTCTAAAAGCTTTTTCAATCTAATAAAGTACTTTTAAAAGATTATTTAAACATTTTCAAAAACAATTTTTTAATCTCAAACATAACTTTTAACTTTTCAAAAGTCCTACTAAACATGCCCAAATAAGATTGTATAAGTTCGTACAAACCAATAGCTCGTTTAGGAACAACAATATTCAAAATTTGCTTATTGTTTGAGATTTACAAAGATTGAGTTATTATGCGCTTAATATCATATTGAATCTTGAAATTATGTCTCAAAAGATCAAGATGGCTAGCTTAAATCTATATATAATAATTATGGTTTCATGTTTAAATGATGAGGGAATACTAACTTTAAAACTTATAAACAATTATTGAAAATTATAATTCTTTTTGAATCATAGGTTCACTCATCACATATTATGCTAAGCATATTATTTGATGCTAATTAGAATTCTTTTTGTTTCGGTTTTGCTGTTAGCACATGCAATGACGTGTATAAAGTTGACCTCCAATATCAAATTATTTTCAAGAACAAAACATAAGTTTTATATGTAGGATTCTAGTGGGAATATTGGATATTCCAATCCAAGATATGTTGTTTCACAAACTAGAAGTGATTATTGGAGAGTTTNCCCCTTTTTTTTTTTTTTTTTTTTTTTTTTTTGAGTTTAACATTACAGTAACATAAGGGAGAAGCAGGTATGAGAATCATCTTTAAGAAGATATCTGAGAACTCGCATACCTTTTGGATTCGTCCATTCTAAAAACTTTTTCTTTTTTGGTTTTTAATGATTTGCTTGTTGATTCAAATTTTTTCAGCTATGGATAGAACAGAGTGGCAAAAAAGGATTCACGTTTTGATCTCAAATTTATGGTATGAACTCTTAATGCATCATGAATAATTAAAATCAGACTAAATGCTCAATAGAAAAATCATTATACAGACATGCAACAAGGCTTGAATAGAAAAATTTCGCACGTAAGAGTTCAGAATATACCTACCTATCAAGCTGAATTTTGTACTTGTTATTTGCATCCAGAGCCTCAGCAAGCTCATTCTTAAGACACTGTATTTTTGCTAAATGATCCATACTGATAGCATCAGGATTTTTATCATGACCGTCAACACCATTATAACCCTGAATGAGCGAGGAGAAATATAATGTAGCCTAGATGTAAAAGGTCTATTCTCATTCTGTACTACAAAGCTGTCTAGACGTAGACAGATGATAGGTATGAGGAAATAAGAAAAGAAATACCTTTCCACCTTGAGTTTGCATCTCCTCCTCCCTCAATTTTAGATCTTCTTCAAGCGCTCGAGCTTTCTCCAAGCATTCAGCTTTCTCCTCCTCGAGTTGGTAAATCTTTTGCTGAAACTGTATGTTTGCCTTCTTTATTTCGCATACTCCATTTCTTAGGTCTGCATTCTCAGCAAATAAGATTTTATTTTCAGTCAAAGCACTTTCTTTTTGCAAAAGCTTTTCTTCTAAAGCTATCTTCTGCATTTTGCATTCCTCAAAATCTGACATAGCCTCCTGCAATTTATAAACCTTTTCAGAGAAGAAAATCTTTTCCGCCTTAAGTTCTTCATAATCTCTAGACACAGCCTGCAATGTCAGCTCTAGTTTTCCCTTTGCAGACGTGCATTCCATGAGCTTTCTTTTCAATACTGAGACTTCATCCTGAAGCTCTGGTATATTCACCAACTGAACCTTTAAACTCGCCATTTCTTTCGTCAGTTGCTGGCGTTCATAGTCAGAGATGGTAAGCTTCAGCTCAAGGTCATTCATTTGTGTCTTGAACTTTTCCTCACTTTTCCTATAACTTCCCAGTAATTTCAACATCTTTTCATTTTCAGCCATCAGTGTTTCATAGCTTCTCTGGGAAGCAGCTAGCTCACCTTTGAAGCCTTTGACCTTCGACTGAGATTCTGCCAAGGCTGCTTCAAGCTCACTTTTAGTTAATTTAGCTTCCATCAGAGCTTCTTGAAGGGAAGATTCTAGCTTGGCCTTGTCAGCAAGTAAAATGGAAATTTCACCTTGAGTTTCAAAAGAAATTCTTTCCCTTTCCTTATGAGCTTCATAAATTTCCCTGGTTAGACGTTCTACCTCCCTCTGAAGACTCTCAAGTTCAGTTATCTTCTCCAAGAAAGTCTGCTTCAAACTTTCCACCAGAGCAAGTTTTTCTTTTTGATTCTTAATTTCTCTAGTGGAAAAATCTTCTAGCATTGAAGTGAGATGATCTTCTAATGATTCAACCTTTTTGGAGCAATCAGACAGACTGTTTTTTGATTCCTGCAATTGTGACACCATTTCTGAACAATGCTCCTGCAGTTCTAAATTTTCCCTTTTCAATTCTAAGTTTGAATTCTTAAGTTTCATGCTTTCTCCGTGAAGAGTTACAACAGATGCCTGTAATTTCTGATTCTCTCTTTCGAGATTTTCACACTCCGCTCGAGCTTCTAACCAGTGTTTTTGCATATCTTCACTTTTTTGTTTGAGATCAGATACATAGGTATCCTTTCCAGTTTTAAAATTTCGGATCTCATCTTGGAGACTAATTGCAACAGATTTCGAGCTATCCAATTCCAATTGACAAGATTCTTTCTCATCTTTGATGTGACTTATTTGAGATTCCAGACCAGATATGCATCCCTGGAACTGCAAATTTTCTTCTTGCAACCTGAATAAGTTCTTCTCTAATCTGTGTTTTTCTGACTCTAGATCTTCCAATTTCCTTTCAAGCATCTTGTTAGCTGAAGCATGGGAACTCACAGTGTTTTGGAGAACTATCATATCAATTTTTAGATTCTCCAAGCACTCTGAGGTGACATTTCTTTCCCTCAACACAAGTTCCAAGTTATCCTCCAGATGGCTATTTGTCTTTTGAAGATCAGCAACTTGAGTTTCTAATTTGCTCTGTTGCTGCAAAAGAAAGTTTGTGTTTTCTTCCTTTGAAAGCAAATCAGCCACTAAATTCTCCACCTCAGAACTTTTCTGAGCCAATTCCTCCCCCAAGTTTGAATAACTCACTTCAACTGTCGCCTTTAAATTCTCTTGTTTTTGAAGCTTCAAGATGCAGTCTTCTAGCTTCTCTTGAGTCTCTGCAACAACAGAGTTACTCTGTTTGATCTCGTCTTCACAATGTTTAAGAATTTCCGCATACTTATTGATCCTTCGTTCCAGTATCTTATTGAACTCGAGCAAAAAGCTAACAACATATTCGGCTCGTGCTTTCATAGTTGTTGTGTTTCCCTTGCTTGCACTCATAAGATCCTGAAGAAAATAATCACACTTCTCACTTTCATCAGATGATATATTATACCATGGCTTGTTCATATGGTGAAGAGCCATTTCAAGCTGTACCATTATATCAGTAAAATGTTTTGAAGTTTCAAAACCAGCAAGCAGCACCTCCTCAGACATTTTCTTCTCAAGCTCCTCTTCCAGTTGAGAAATTTGACATTTAGGATCAATCACTTCAGACTCATCGCTATAAGATCCACAATTTCTGATGTTATTTTTATCTGATTCCTTAAGCTTCATTAGGAGGTCAAGATTTTCATCAGTGAGTTCAGCACAATCCTTCTCCAGCTCCTGAACTTTTTCTTTCAAAGCTTCAATTTCTCCACTGAGATTCTTATAATTTTCAATGCTGTGATCCATGTCCTCCCAGTGTCCTCTTGGAATAAAATTTGATAATTTTTCTTCTAATCTGGCAATTTCTTCTTCCTTAACTGATAAGTTATATTTGTACTCTTTTTCAGCATGCAAAAGATACTGGCAATTTGAATTCCGTTCATTCTCCATCTCATCAGTTTTGTCTCTTAATGCTTTCTCGAGCAATTGCACATTGACTTGGAATGTCTTCTCTGATTCCTCAAGTTGTCGCAGCTGGAGCACCAAATTCTTATTAGCCTGGGAATTTCTTGCAATGGAACTTTCTCTCTCCTTAAAGTCAAATTTTAGAGATGAAAGGTTCTCTATTTCAACTTTCTGCTGTTCTATGGTCTCCTCGAGTTCTTGAAGAAGAGAAACAAGCTCGATATTTGATTCTTGACTTCTTTTCAATTGTTGAGCTAAATTAGCATTTGATTCTTGCTGATATTTTAACTCATTCTCCAGTTCCTTCTGAATCTTAATAAGGCTTTCAGGTTTAGTCGAATCTGCTTTTGCAGACTGATTTATTGTGGACTCCTCAAGCCGTAGTTTCAATTCTTCTCTGTCTCTCTTCAGGCTATCACATTCTGCATATGATGACGAGAGCTTAATTTCTAATTCTGCCTGGTTTTTGGACTTATCCATGAATTCCTTCCTTGACAGATCCAAATCAAGCATTAGCTTCCTGGCATTTCTTTCCCACATTTTAGCTTCTGCACGTAGTTCCTCAATAGTGTTTTCTGCAGCTACAAGAAGAGCTTTTGATGTATTAGCATCAGTAAATGATGACCTGGCAGCCTCTGTTTCATTGTGCAAATCTTCTCTTATTTGTAGCCTTGAATTGGAAGATGACTGGTTTGATGGAGAACGATCATCAAGAAAATAATTATCAGGTGATGGACTATTCTCCAGGTTGCTTTCAACTGGTCTTCCCTGAGAGCTACGTTTCTCACTTCTTGAGAACGAATTTTCCTTTGCTATAGAACCTTCAGAGGAGTCAAACCTGTGATTTGACCCAGATGCCGAGTAACTTGTGTCCTACAAAGAGATGAAGAGATAGTCCTATTTACATGGTAGTAAAAAGTGAATATTGAGTAGAGTTTCAAAACTGAATGAAAAATTAGGCAAACGCCTGTAGCACACTGTATCTGATTTTCTCAAAACATGGACATAATTAGGAAATCTATGTGTTGAAGGATGTTTATAGTACCATTAAACATTAATAAGACCCACTGTCTAAAGAAAAAATTTTGTTTGCCAAGGTTTTTGACTTTTCATGCAAAGGGAGTGCCATAAAACAGAGATGAACATAGGGCCATTAAAAGACAAATATCATAAGATGATAATTACTGAGGGTCTTAAGATTAAGATGGATGTGTCATCCTAATAGGAAGGATAAGATAAAAAAAGAGAATATACATCCAAAGGTTAAATCAAGCAATCGACGACAGAGGTTATGGGGGCATATCTTGCATAGATATAAAGAGGATCGTTCATGATGTGAACTCGATAGAACAGATTAGAAGAGAGCGAGGTAGTTATTCTTGTTGTAGTTGCTAACGCGCTTCTTTGAAACTTTGAGTAGATATATCAATGAGCCACATCAAATGGCAAAAAGGAATTATGTATCCGATCCCAATTATCAAAAAGAGGCTTAGTTTACTGCTAAACTTATCATGACAATTATTTTTTGATGGATTTGAATTAACTTTTGGCATTAGGCATGAATAGTTGCCAAAACAGAGAGAAAGTGTACCATAAATGAAGTCATAAAGCTACCTTGCTATCTAATTTCATGGGATATGAGGAAGTGCCTATGTCTTGATGTCCAAAGATACTATCACTTGATTTATCTGGTTCATTTGATTTACTGCCCATATCTTTCTCACTGGCATTAAGGTATCTCGATTCATCATCCCTAAGACAAAAGGAGAAAAAGTTTCAGCTAAATGATCAAAGTCCAGAAGTAAGATTTTGCTATACGCTACAAACCTGGTCTTTGGTCTTGGAGTTAGACAATGAACTTTGAACTGTAAACCAGGGAAATAAACATGTTTGTGTTAGCACCGAAGCTCTGGCGAAACTAAACTTTAAAGATAGTAGAGGCAAAAACAATTGTGCCCAAATTTAAAGAAAAAGAGTGTAACAATAGTTAGTACACATAAGCATGCAGATTTCGAAAAATCAAATAAATCAAATTTATAATTCATGAATACTTGTACCATTTGGAATTGAAGTGTGCATAAATTCATTATGAGATTATTATTTTATTTTTTATTTTTTTTTGGGAGAGATGTAAACAAATGGACAAACAACGGAATAATTCTTCTCCCAAGAGCAAATAAGTAAAACACACTTTTTAACAATTGTATATACTGAAAATATTCTAAAGAAAATCAATCACACCAAACTGCACGAACACATGCAATTATTTTACGTGGACAAAATTCCCCGATGTTAGGAATAAAGACCACGGTACCCAGTCCAGTCAAAACCTCCACTATCAATCAAATAATGAGTACACCCACACTAGAGGCTACTACATATATTTCTTTAAGATAACAACAGTCTCAATAAAACAATACGAAAATAGGGAAAATATAGCCCCAAAAAAATGATTACTGTTCACAGACATTAACCAATGTTTTTGAACTCAAAATTTGATCTCCACTGTTCAGATTATAGTTCTATGTCTTGTGAACCTCTCCTCCTACTTTCAGCTCAATCGAACCATGGACGAGTCAGAATTGGAGCTTTGATGAAATCTGGGCGTAAGGAAAAGAACTGTTTTTCTCTCTTTTCAAAAACGGGTTGGACTCGTATTTTTTCAATTTTCTTGTATTTATATTCATTATTAGGATTAAAACTCTAGGTTTTGGGCTATAATATAAAATCCCAAATGTCTGCATTAAATCACCACCAAGATGAACAAATTAAAAATTATTACCAAGTCAAAATTTCATAATGTATGTGTACATCTCGTCTAATTTCAAATTCAAGTACACCAGTCACAGCTTTATAAAGTAGTGTGTTCTATGCTCTGTTTGTTTGGAGAGGAAGGGAAGTAAGGAAATAGTTACTTGCAAGGGGAATGGAGGGGAATCAACATATTACACAAAGAAGCATAAACTAAATTTAACTCCAAAGTAAATGACTTAAAAAAATTCAGTTCTCTTCCTTTCCATTCCAATTACTTGAATCCCCTTAAAACAATCAGGACTCATTTAGGCAACAAAATAAAAAAAATTTCATTGCAATGTGGAATTTCCATCTTAATTACTTATTATGAAAATGGAACCTATCCATAAAAGAGACGAAGTGATGACATTTCACCTTTCCTAATGAATTATACGTTATCACAATACATTTTGAATGAACCATATACTGAAATATCTTGCACATCTCACCTGCAAAACTGTCCCGTGGTTGCAATTTTTTAGAGGTTGTGAGACCACTGCAGACACCTTTGAACTTGTATAACGTGCCATATTGATAGTTGCCTCTCCGAGGTTGCCAGATCTAGCTGAGCCCTATAAAGAAGGGATGAAATTATCTTCCAAGAGGGATATCATCTCAACTTTCTTTAACATTGAAATACAGTAAACTGGAAGAAGTACCGAAATATTTTCAAGCATTGTCCATGGTCGAAGTAACACATGTAACTTCATTAAAAGGATAAAAGGATTTCCATCATACCATGGATACGGCAAGTTTGAAAAGGCATTCTTCATATTCTCTCGAAGAATCACTGCGTGAAAGCCACATAGATTCCAAGAGAGTCTCCGTCCATTGGCAAGTACCATTTTGCACAAGCGCTTTGCCTAATTTACCAACTGTTTTCCCCGTTTCTACAGAAATTAAAGAGACAAAAAGCCTGTCCCATCCTTTTGGTACCTGTTGCGCAAAATTTATATGTAACCAATGAAAAAAGTGAACATCGATCCACATACATCTGTGCAATATTACTTAATAATTTAAACAAGTACAGAGTTTTGTAGAACCATGATTCACAGTACCGTTTAAACCAGAAACAAAAGGTAAAACAGCAGAAGAAGGAAAAAGCTCAGATGAAAATGTCACGACACATCAAACGGAATAGATGATTTGCAGCATTGCTTTATTTTTATTTCTTCTAATATACCTCTTTAGAATTTGATGTGGGATTGATTTATATAGACGAATCCAAATTTATGCAAATTAAAATATTCCCTTCAAATGCAAAGTGCCTCAGTTTAATATGTGAAGATTGCAGAAATTGCTTGCATTTCATGTTCTCCATTAAGCTCATGTTCATTTCGCAGGAATTGATGAAATAATAACATATGAATGCACAAATTCTTGGAATTGCAAAATATTTGTGTTAAATTGCAGACATTCCTTTCTTAATCCCTTGGCAAAATATTGATATTTCATACATGCTTATTATTAATTACAAATTACTAGATAACTTAAAAATAGTAATATAGAATTCACAAACTAGGGAGACTGGATCAACTTTGAATATAACTCGAGTAAAAAATTCCTCAATGTGTTCAGTACCAGGGAATTGCGGCAAAAAAATTGAAACCATAGAAATGTGAATAAATTGTTTTATTGAATTCCAACTCCAAGGCTCCCAATTCCTTGCCATTAAACTAGGTATTGAAGGTGGGTTCTTGAGAATTCCAACTCACAGACTTTAAGTTAGTTGAAGATACTAAATTTTGAAGCCAAAACATATATTTTGTGAATGATCAGAAACCAAATGTTAGCTCATCAACTAAATTTACAAAATGAAGATAAAAGAAAAATGGAAATGTATGCATTTACACCTGAAGGACTTGGAAATTGGAGAATTTGAAATCAATCCTCTCTCTTGCTTTGGCTGGCTTGTTGTTGTTGTTTTGCCTCTGCAACTTGAACATTCTTTCTCTCAATCTTGAGATTTTGAAATGTGGAAGTAGAGAGAGAGAGAGAGTATGAGAATTATAGCATTGAAGTGACAGAAACGAAGAAGGAAGGCAGAAGAAGCTGGCAGCTAGACTGTCATTATTGTTCTCAACATCTCGTTGGTACACTGTAATTTTCCAATTCTACTTTGTACAGTTTGCCGTTTCACATCGTCATCCGTGGATTGTGTCATATTCACTCAAGTCCCATTTTGGGGCTCGTTTGGTAGGAATTTTGAGAATTGATTTTTTGACCGTTAGAAGAAAAGTGGGGTTCACATGTGAGAGAAGAAGACAAAAATTACGGCTTGAATAGTAAAATAACGATCAAAAAATCAATTTTTTGAGTCAAAAAATCAATTTTTTGAGGCAAAAAATCCCTTCTTTTATTTGTGAAATAACAAAATTATTATAAAATTTTTATATTAACAAGGAAAAGGTCACTCATCCTGAAAACATCACACATCAATTAACTACTGAAACACCAATTAGTTGACCTGTCGCGTGACTAGTGCTTAACCTAATTAAATATAGATTATTTTTCATGGTTAAGAAAATGTAAACATCTTAACTGCCAACCTTGGTCCAACCCGCCATCCTATGAATAGGCTCTCTCCCTTCTTTCTTCTATTTCATTAAAATTCGAATAATGAAAATGAAAGCTACGATCAATTTGAAGAGGAGGGAAAAAAGGCAGTTTGATTGAATATAGTCTTGTTTGGTCCTCGTTTCTTAATTTTTCAAAAAATTTATTTTAATTATTCATTTCATGGAGCCCACAAATCTTAAAAACTTTTTAATCCAAATTTTTTTTTTTATTATTATCAAAATCTATTAAAAATCAATTTTATCCAAACTAAACGTGGGCTTAATGTTGTACAACAATACTTTAAAGATTCCTAAATTAGGAGAGATTTAATAATATTTTGCATACAATTTAAACAAATTAAGAAAGTACCATATAAAAAACTCCGATTCCTCGTTTTCAAGGTAATTTTTACCATTGATGAAAATATGTCATTTATGTTGTTTGTATCAATTTTGGATCTAGCATTGATTTTGTTGTTCTTGTTTTTTTCACATTGAGTTTCGGCTTATAGGCATATTCTTATTAGTCTATCATTTCAATGTGTAATTTGATCTTAAACTAATTAATTTTAAGAAGACTGTAACGTACAAAAAATGACGATGATATCAAGGTGTCTGAATAATAATATTCATGTAATATGAAAAAATATCAAAAGAAATAGAAACATAAAATTGGCTTAGTTCAAGTCTTGTCCTAGGCTTCTCAGCCAATCAAAAACTCGAATTAAAACCGAAAATAATTTCATTCTTGTACGTATTTCATAAAATGTAAAATTAAGCCCCTCTTTAGTGGCCATTATTCATGAAAAACAATATTTTGAAAAGTAATTTTTGAAAGAATACATGATTAAAAGTATAAAAAAGAAGATTTTGAATTTAAGTACAGATTATTTTATTATGTGAATATACAATTAAAAGTAAATAAATAAATAAGAATTTTTACGTAAAAGTCAATATGGTAGCTGAATTGCTGGTATTTGACTTCTACTAAAACAGTTTAAAATAATAATTTGTGTTTAATAAAAAAATTGAAAAGAAGGCGTTGAGATTGCTGCAACAGCCAGCTTGCCCGCGACCAATCTTATGAGTTTGTACAACCATATCCAAAAGTCGTTAATTACTATGTAGCCCCGTTAGAGATTAAAATTAAAATCGTCAACAATAATGAAGATTAATTACTTATCTTAATGAATCCTCAAGTTTTTAACTATATATTTCATTAATTTTTATTAAAAATCACTAAAAATCTTATTTTATTCTCTACCAAACAGGGACATAATAAATCTTGATAAATAAATGTTTGATAAACTAATAATCTCATTTAAATAATAAAATTTCTCAACTCGAATTAGTGTACAAAATTAATAATCTACTCAATTCATAAGATAATAATTTTATTTAAAATATTTTAAAGGCCAATAAATATATAAATTAATAATTAATTAAATATGTAAAATTTTATAATCATATACACTACCAAAATTTTGACTTGGCAATAATTTTTAAAATTTTCAATTCATTTTCCCCCCTCTAAAATTTGCATATAAAATTGCTTGTTTTTCTTTAACTTAAATTGAACTCAACCTCATCTCGAATATTTTGCAATGTTATATATATTTCATAGAAGGTAATTATTTAAAGTTACCATGTATGAAAGCTTATTTTGAAGAAACAGTTTGTAATGCTGCCCTTGTTTGATCCTCATTTTGGAGAAAATAATACATTTTAAATAATAGACTGATGAATAATGTGTCGTTAAAAATTAAAGAAAAGTTTTGGATTTGTGTGTAATATCATTTTATTGAAGAATTTACAGTTGCAAATGAATTTTGAAAAAATAAATTTCTAGAAGAATGAGAATCAAATGAGGGGATAATTTCAATCATTATCATTCTTGTTAAGTGTACCTAGGGATGTCAACGAGTCGAGTCGAGCTAGCTTGCGAGTTGAAACTTGATGCTCGAGCTCGACTCGATTAAAATTATCGAGCTTTTTTTGGGCCCAAATCGGGCCGAGCAAAAGCTCGTCCAAAAATTTTAGGCTCGATCCGAGCTTTCGGTTCAGGCCTTCCGAGCCAAGCCGACCCTCTCTCTCTCTCCTCTAATAAGATGTTGCCTTTTTAAGGCAGTGTTTGCTGGCATTTTATTGCCACAAGTTATATATATATATATAATAAAGGCTTGTGGGCTCACGGGCCTGCTCGAGCAAACCCGTGTCTCAAAAATGGGGCTCGGCCCGAGCCTTGGCTCGGGTCTACCAAGTCGGCTCAGGCTTTTCGCGGACCGAGCGACAGGCGACTCGTGCCGACAAGCCCGATTGACATCCGTAAGTGTACCCAAAACCGCTCGATTAATCTCTTCATCAATTTTCATTAGAATATTTAAAGGGTGTTCGACATTCCTAACATTTTTCTAGCATCAACTAGAAATGGTTTTGCGTAATTTATCAATAAATTAATAACTATTCATATATTGATAAATTAATAACTACACTAAGGTAATAATTTATCTCGTTTCCAACATTATTATTTGGATAAATTGCATATGGGGTTCTGAACATTTGAGTATTGTGACGATAAGGACCCAAACTTTTGATTTCTAGTATCTAGGGTCTCAAACCTTACAAGACTAAGGTTCTTTTGTGACATAAATAATAAGTTTGGCCATTAGAAGGTCAAAATTTGAATGAAATGATAATTTCACCCTTATTTTGATTTATATAGTAAATTGCACCTGAGGTCCTAAACCTTTGAAGATAGTGATGATGTGGTCTTAAATCTTTGATTTACACCATTTCGGATCCTAAAGTATAATCTTGTGATGAAAACACATCATTTTGACTGTCACACGGTCAATGCATTACAATTGTGATATGAGTACTAAATTGAAGATGGATGGCATGGATGTCGCATCTTCTCAAAATTGATTCTTGAAGATATAAATTTCAGTCCAGATAGGCTTGTGGCCCATGGACTATATGAGCTTTGAAGAATATTGACAGAAACAGCACTAAAATGGTTCCATTCGACTTTTGCATATGAAATATTATTTTTTATTATTAAAACTAGATAAAAAATAATAATTTATCTCAGCTGTGAATTATTTAAGAGATACAAATAACAAAACTCGATGTTTATAAAGGCTATTAAAAAAAAAAAAAAAAGCTTGAGAGTACAATATATTTTGATTTCTCAAGATAGAGAAAGTAGAATGTCAAATAAGTCATGGTTTAGACAATTCCAATAGTCCTCATGCATTTTATATAAGTGGCATATAGATGAGAATGTGTAAACTTGACTTTGAAAAATTAATAAAAGTTTGTTAGTTAATATTAATAGAGAGCGAGTGCTCATCTTAGAAGGATTCAATGATGCTTAGACTTAGCACGTAGATTGTTTTGTTGATAAAATTGAAGTATAGTTATGACTTTTTTGGTTTAGTTAAAAATTGGATTAAAGTTTAAGTCAAAACCAACAATTATTTTTACCAACACGTCTCATATGAGTTACAGCTTTTCGTTCATATATTTTTATCAAAAATTACTAAGCCTTTATTTGATAGAGATTAAAATCAAAATTTTAACAAATTTTGATAAAAGTTGATGAAATTTGTAATTGAAAGGTTGTGACCCTCATGTAAGCTATAGTAAAACTTAAATGTTGACTTTGATTTAAAATTTAATTAAATATGGGCTAAAAATCTATTTTAACAACCAAATAGGCTATGTAAAAACAAGCTCGACTTAACTATCAATTGATATAAAATCTCGACTCAAGTAGGCACCTCAGCTTGCAATCCAAAATATCGAGAATTCGGGAGGGAAAAGGAAACAAAAAAATAAAATAAAATGGTCGCGTCAACGTTGTGTCTGATTCTTTTCTCACTTTTAGGCCTTGTTGGAGCCATATTTTTTGGAAAAAAAAAATACATTCTTAAACAATGATTTGACATCAATTCAATCACACATTTTTCAATAAAATAATATTATACATAAATTCAAAATTTTTTCTTATTTTTTAACCACACATTTTTTATCAATACACTATTCAAAAATATATTTTCCTATGAATAATGTGGCTCAAACAAGGGCTTAGACCATGACGATCAAGTCAAATCTTGAAATGGGTCAACTAAACTAGGTCCAAAATGATCCAATCTCTAGAGCTCATAATGTATGGACGGCTTTTAATAGAAAAATTAACAGTGCTAATTGTACAGAAAAAGCTTTACACCCTTCTTGACAAAATAGGCACAAGAAGCGGTGGGGGCTTCGATTTTTTGCATTTTTTATTCGTGTGGGGTCTGCTCGAGCCCCACGCGAATATGAGTATCTATCATCCAACATGTCAAGCATTTTCCGATAAAGGAGCTTTATTCAAGAAAAATTCTAGTGTTTTGTTACTCAAATGTCCCGGCCCCTATTTGTGCAGCAAATTTCAAAATTCTAATCGCAAATGTTGCGTCCGTACGATGCATGCACAGAAAACTTTGAACCTTCATGATGAGTGTTTTGTTTCACGTCAACCATAGTGTTAAAGTATTTTGTTACACGTTTGATCAGATTTTTGAAAAATCAAAAATTATTTTCAAATTTATTTTGGTAATTTTTAAAAAGTAATTTATTTAATGAAAAGATATTTTAAAGAAAACCGATTTAAAATGACTTTTCTTTTTAAAAAAAACATTTGACAAGAAGTAAAGATCTTCCTCAAGTTGCGGCCTCTCAAATTAGGAGCAACTTTCACCAAAAATGTGAATTATTACAAAATATGAAGAGACCTAGTTCCAATTGGATAAGTTCAAGTTTCATCCAAACACCAATTTTTTCTCCTTCTCAATTATTAAACGAAATCAATAGAAAAAATTTAGTAAGTTGACATTTGATACCTCAATGGAATATTAGTTTATATTCCACAAGTAATTTATACGAGGGAAAAATTTATAATTCAGGTGTATTGTTTACATCAATTCAAAACTCAGGTATATAGTTTGAAATTTAAAAATTCAAGTATATATTAAAGTATTTACTAAATAAAGATAATAAAGTCACAATTACATGATTAATGGTCACAAATTCGTAATTATAGATAACAGATTTATTTACTGGTCACAAATCAAAAATTTTGTAAGTCACAGATAAAAAATTTACAAGTCACAGATTATTTCAATTCATAATTAATTGGCCACAAATTGTCAAATTCTTAGGTCACACTTAAACAATTGGTCACAGATAACTAAATAATTGGTCACATGCATCAAATAGTGGTCATATATCACCATCACCAACACTATCGCACCGCCACTGCCATCACGACCACTTGCGACCACCCTCGCCACATTATCGTTGCCGCCTCCACACCAGCACCACTAGATCAAATCAAATGCGAACAAAAATCAAGACAGCTACATACACCAACAACCACCTCCGTCGTCAAAAGCCACCACGACTGCCACCATTAAACACACCAACAATACCTAACCCAGAACCTCATCAACACCACCCACATCACCACTGCTAACACGAACACCTTCACCACCGCAAGAAACCACCACGATTGCCACCACCAAACACACCAACTACACAACCCACAACCTCATCACCGTCTCCATCGCCAACACGACCACCTCTTCTTTATGACCACAACCACCCACCATTACACATCGATGAATGCAATGCCACTGTACAGCAGTGCTAACAACGAAGGACTACTGCGCATAGTAGTAGTTGGGGTGGTTGCAATGAGCGCCGCATCGCTGCACCGAAATCTGAACATAGACCTCACAAGCATCGCCATCTAAAGTTTGCAACTGTAGATATCGTCGTCGCATTGTCATCACCACTGCAGCACGAGATCTGAAGCGGCGACTACAACTCGGTCATTTGCAGTGGTCGATACGCGACCAGAACCTCCATCACCGACGCCGCCCTCAAACCCATTTATTGCCCCTATTGTCACTGTGTGTTTTTAGAGATAGAGAAGAGAGATGGGGAAATGGGTTTGAAATTGGTGGATATATTTATTTATTAATACCTGATTTATGAATAATTAAACTCGACCCCTGATTTTTGAATTCTAATATTTAAACACCTGGAGTTTTGTAATTTTCTCTTTATATGATTACAATTGGGGATTAATTCATTTTGGAAGATCAAAATAAATGAGCTCAAGATATGTAAACAAGGTGATTGATAATTAATTATCTTGTATTAAAATATCTTGAGTCGAGAAATAATAAGATAAGTATACATTAACGTCTCTATACTGAAACAAACATTAGTATGTGTTATGATGGTGCAAAGCGCTTTCATGGCCCGATCTTCAATAGACGTTTGTAGTATTAAACTATAATGTTAATCTATCAATGATGCACAAAATACTTCACTTTTTTATCAAGAATTATCACGATTGAAATTGAATGTCTCAGATTAAAAGCATGTGCACAAAGTATTCATAAACGGTTAAAATTATAAATAGATAAAAATAGGTAATGAATAAGTAATGATTTTAACAAATTATTTAATAGTATCTATTATTTATCTATCTTAAATAAGTCATAATTATCACCATGTTCCATCCCTTGCACATATAAAAATTGGGAAAAAAAAAAAAAGAAATCCCTCAAAATAATTCCGAAATTAATATTATAAATCAATCATTCAGGGAAGAAAGTAGTTGGATAATCAATACAAAAATGATAATTTCATTAATGAAGCTTTCGTTATTGTATATATTTTTTCCAAATAATGTTTGTTGTCAATTGCTGCACTCCATACATGCACCCGTACAATTAATTTCTCTATAATGGATACTAAAAAAAGTCAAAATACAAAAAGTCTACGCCAATTTTTCGGATTTATTTATTTTGGTTCATGAAGTCAATTTTCTTGAGTGAAGGAAATTCTCTTTTGTTGAATCACGAGATTTTAAGTATTCTATGAAACTCGCAAAATTTGTGTCCATGTAATGCCTTGGATTTGTTTCACTAACGAGTTTGGGACATGGTTGCACTATGCTTTTGAAAGGAAGGCAATGCAGAGAAGCCACTGAAATCCTGTAATCCATCGGATTCACAAGTACTTTATGCAGAACGCTCTTGAACCTCCCGTTGCTAAATATCTGGTCATAACATACAAAAATATAATGTTAAGAGTTGTATCATAACTTCTGAAAAATAGTAAACTGTACTCTACATCTTTTCTCTTACACATCGGGATCCTAGGTTCTACAATAAACCCTCCGTGCTTATGGTTTATGGGTTTCCATAATATTAAAGATTTTAAGAGGGATGTTAAAATGGGGAATGATAAATCTTTCAAGATGGTTTTTCATCATAACATTTAAATTAGGGTTTTGCCACTTTGTCAGAAGATTTTAACTAATTCTTTGACATTATTTGAAGTGGTAGAGGATGATTTGAAAGGAAAGCTGACCGTGTTTAAAATAGTTCAATAATATAACACCATGTGACGCTACGTCAAACTTTATGTCAAAAAATCTAACACTGTAGCATGCTTATTTATATTAAACCCCTGTTTTGTTTAGGTAAAAATAAGATTTTAGTATATTTTTTAAAAGTTGATAAAATGTTTGGTTAAAAAGTTGATAAAAGTTATAGATTCTATAAAATGTGTGGTGAAAATGAGTTTTAGAGAAATGGCACCGAACAGGGACCAAGTGTGAACAATGTTTACTTGGCGTGTTTCTCACTTCGTTTTATTTATTATCGTTTGTGTAGTTAACGCTTTCAAGTCGTTGAATAAATGTGTTAAATACATGTACATTATCAAATGTACCTCAAGATGATCTCCAACATTGACGACAAAGGATCCTGGAATGGGTTCAACTGTAACCCAATTTTCCTTGTGCTGTATTTGCAATCCCTTGACTTCATCTTGGAGGAGAAGGGTGAGGAATCCATAATCAGATCATCTGATTCACAAGTACTCTATGCAGAACACTCTTGAACCTCCCATTGCTAAATATCTGGTCATAACATACAAAAATATAATGTTAAGAGTTGTATCATAACTTCTGAAAAATAGTAAACCGTACTCTACATCCTTTCTCTTACACATCGGGATCCTAGGTTCTACAATAAACCCTCCGTGCTTATGGTTTACGGGTTTCCATAATATTAAAGATTTTAAGAGGGATGTTAAAATGGGGAATGATAAATCTTTCAAGATGGTTTTTCATCATAACATTTATATTAGGGTTTTGCCACTTTGCCAAAAGATTTTAACTAATTATTTGACATTATTTGAAGTGGTAGAGGGTGATTTGAAAAGAAAGCTGACCGTGTTTAAAATAATTCAATAATATAACACCATGTGACGCTATGTCAAACTTTATGTCAAAAAATCTAACACTGTAGCATGCTTATATGGGCCCCGTTTGGTAGGGATTTTTTGCCCAAAAAAACTGATTTTTTGACCGTTATTTTACTATTCAAGCCCTAATTTTTGACTTCTTCTCTTATATGTGGACCCCACTTTTCTTCTAACGGTCAAAAAATCAATTCTCAAAATCCCTACCAAACGGGCCCATATATTAAACCCATGTTTTGTTTAGGTAAAAATAAGATTTTAGTATATTTTTTAAAAGTTGATAAAATATTTGGTTAAAAAGTTGATAAAAGTTATAGATTTTATAAAATGTGTGGTGAAAGTGAGTTTTAGAGAAATGGCACCGAACAGGGACTAAGTGTGAACAATGTTTACTTGGCGTGTTTCTCACTTCGTTTTATTTATTATCGTTTGTGTAGTTAACGCTTTCAAGTCGTTGAATAAATGTGTTAAATACATGTACATTGTCAAATGTACCTCAAGATGATCTCCAACATTGACGACAAAGGATCCTGGAATGGGTTTAACTGTAACCCAATTTTCCTTGTGCTGTATTTGCAATCCCTTGACTTCATCTTGGAGGAGAAGGGTGAGGAATCCATAATCAGAATGAGGTGGCATTCCCAGTGTCAAATCAGGTTGTGGACAAGGAGGGTAACAGTTCAATACCATTAGCTGGCTTCCATCTTCGAATTCTTTTAATATCTCTTCGTCTTCGTCTTCATCCTCTTCTTTATTTTTGTCCTCGTCCTCGTCGTTCTCTTCTGTCTTATTCTTCTTGTTCATTAGCCCAAGGCTCTCTAGGATGGCATCCACTAGCATTAGGAACAAGAACTTGACTTCTTTAGCATAACTAACAGCCAATTTCCTGTTTAAATATTAAATAATTAAATTAACCAATCAAAACCTGTTCACAATAGATGTATATATCATGTAAAAATACAATAATTTTGAAAATTAGTTACCATCAATTAAAACTCAACCACTCTCTTTGTTACATATTAAACCCTAATTCCAACTTAGAAAAACAATAATAAATCTAAAATAGAATCGAAGGCAAGCAACGAATACACACTGATTTATAGTGATTCAGCATTCATGAGAGACCAATCTTCATTTTATAATTTTTTACTATAGTGAAAAAAAATGGAGAGTATAATGTGGTAACGTCGTCTTCGATATTTTGTCGTTTTTCTCGTAAATAATGTTGCAGCTCTTACCTAAAATCCAATGGAGAAGAAGGCCAATGAGGAAGGGCATCCGGTAGGGGGTGACAAACCAATTTGAGAAAGTCCCTCCAGCAAAAGACATCATCATTTGTCTGATTATAGCTTGTTCCATATCGAACTGGCGAACCCATATCTGCTGACATATATTTCTCTCTTTCTGAAAATGGAAGCTCAAAAAACCTTTTGCTCACATCTACCATGTTGCTTGTAATCTCGTACGGAATACCATGATTCAACAGCTGCATTTATCCAAAAGATTAACAAACTATTTGCCTACACTTATATGCATTTTGTTAGGATTTTGGGTTCCATCTTAAATTACCGGCCTTATTAAGATGGATAGTCTTATCTTTTATAAGTTGGTCTATATTTTCATCTTAATTTTATTCAATGTGAAATTTTATCCCTTAATATGCCCCTACAAGATGGTTAATGAGCACTGATACTATATTAAGACTTGAGGTTCCATGTTAAATAATTAACCATTTAAAAGGAGTAGTAGCTCAATCCTCTTATTAAGATTGACTTTTAAGATAGAACATCAAATCTCAACATAGCCCTTGTTTTGATCCCCATTTTGGGAGAAATAATAAATTTTAAATAGTAGATTGATGGAGAATGTGTGGTTAAAAATTAAAGAAAAATTTGAATTTGCATATAATATTATTTTATTAAAAAATGTGCAGTTAAAAATGAATTTTTAGAAAATTGAGAATGAAACAAGGGCATAATATTAGAGCTCATTAAACTCAAACGAGTCATTCGATCCGATTATGACTAAAAAATTGAGTACACAGGTGCCCAATAACATTTTTTTAAGGTGTTTTTTTTTATATTTTTTTTTGGGTAAGAAACAAATTTTTAATGCTTAAATTTTTTTTTTTCGTGCGTAGTAGTCCGGTTTGAAATTTTGTAATCCGATCTTGAATCCAATTCCGGATCTGTCCTTAAATCTGCTCAAAAGAGCCAGTTTCTTGCGAGGCCATATTATCAAAGGATAAATCCCACGTTGAATAAAAATGAAGATATAAACCAACATATAATGAGTTGGGCTGCTGACCTTTTAAGATAGAATTCCAAGTCTAAAACATTCAGCGTATTGAGAATAACTTACCTGGAAGAATCCATAGTTTTCACAGGCAGAGGCAAGAGAATTAAGGACTTCAGACCGATTAGGACCCTGTAATTCGGCAAAATCAATGATTGGCAGCTCAAGATTGAAATTGTCAGCACCATGTGATCTTTCATTTACAAAGTTGGGACGATCTGAAGCTGGCAATATGTACTTCTTAGGAACGTGCTCAATTCCATTCTCGAACAGATATTTTACTCCTTTCAGGTATTGGATTTCCAGGGAATCATAATCAGCTTTCCTACTTTCTTCTGGCAATACCATTGCTCTAGAAGTTGACAGACAACAATGTAATAAACAAGATTTTAGTTAATATGGTATGGAGACCGGGAGGGAATCTGAATTAGATGCTCACCTGGCCAACTCTTAATGGGAAGAGAGTGTAAATTAAAATGGAAATGGGGTTGTGAGAATTAAGAAAATTAATGGAGATATATATAGAGGGAATAAAGCGAGTGAAACAAAATCTAGTTTTCAGAAACCATTGAGAAATTCTTTAAGAGCGATAGGTTTTGTAGGGACAGGAGACGCGCTCCACAGACGATCACCAATGTTCAACAGTCATCTTTCACAGGACCCACCCCTACCCCACCCCCTCAGTGGCCGACCTATTTTCTTTTTTCTCGTGTCTATTTTTCTTTTCAAATTGTGCTATGTGTACACAATGGTGTACACAAAGCATTACACCTCCTCAAATGGAAGGGGATCCATATATAATAAAATATTCGTGAACCCCTTTCATGTGAGGAGGTGTAATCTATTGTGTACATATAAAATAATCCTTTTCTTTTTCCTTTGGCCATCGCTACTATTCAAATCTTCAAAACAGTTAACTGATTCGAGACTGTTTTATATTAATTACTTTGAGTCTTGAGAGTCGGAAACACACGTGATCAGTTCCCCAGAGACAAATGTTAGACACAATAATTAGCTCCCGTTTGCCCTCATTAAATTAAATTTCATTTTTCTCTCTTATTTTCAATTACACAATTTTTTATAAAATAATATTATATGGTAAATTGAAAAAATTTCCTTCTTTTTCAATCACTCATTCTCCAAAAAAAAAAAAAAGAAAAAAAAATTCTATTCTTTCCATTTTAATTTGAAAAAATAGGGGCCAAACGGGGGCTTAGAGTGCACTTCTTGTAAGAAATGAATGACATAAAAAAGTCAAAATTGATTTTCAAATAATTTTTTGATAGTGTTTTGTCTGATTAGAATAGTTTAAATTAAGTTAACTTAAGATAATCTTCTCAGAAAGTTCTTCTTTATAAGAAGTAAATCAAAAGCAGAAACTCTGTCAAACAAGCTGAAAGTCTGTTTCACAATTTAAGGTTAATTTGATTGTGACACTCAAAAATAAATGTTTTTTCTAGGACTTTTTATCATTGTATTAATCATATACAGATGAAAACTCCATATAATTTCGAAGGAAAGGAGTTTGTAAATTCTCATGGTGCTGCAGAAAATTTTGAGAAGTAATTGATCGTTACTCCAGGTGTAGTTATATTCTCCTGTAGAATTGTAAGATAAAAATGTTAGTGGGAAAAAAAAATAATGTAATTTTTTTTATTTAAAAAATTATTCTTGTCCCATGTCGAAGATAGGTGGCTGGGGAAAAAACCTCTTCTTGAGTGAAGTCTTTGTCCAAAGTTTGGTGATGGCCGTGTTGCAACCGTGTTGGCGTGTAGATGTTTGATTCATTCTGTGTCTTCAACTTTTTAGTCTATACTCGTATGTTATTACGTGTTCACTCGCAATTCTTGACTAATTCATTGAATCAATTAGAGTTTCACATCAAAGGACTGAAGTTTTAAAAAATCTCGAGAATTTATGAGAACATATAGAAATTTAAGTTACAACTTTGCTAGTAAAGAAAGATACGTCAATTCAAGAGAATTTTATATATATTAGGGGAAAGTATTAAGCCCTATTTGATTTAATTAAAAGAAAAAGTGTGTAGTGCGGATCCCTAACTTTTTTAATTTTACAAACTTATTCTAACTTTCACTTTGTGGGAAAAGAGATTTCTAACCTTTCAAAAATATGTATTTGGAGTCCAAATGGATGAAATCCACACACTTGACTATTAGTTGACCAAATGAAATTGATTTTGACCAAATTGTAAAAGAGCAACTTGTGACTTAACAATTTTAATATAAAAAATAAAAAATTAAATAAAAAAAAGATATAAATTAAAACATTCTCTTGTATTTATTTCTTCCCACCCCATTCTACCCCAACTACCCAAAAATAGGGAAATCCAATCTCGTCACCATCGCCACCTAATACTGATCATGCCATCCTCGGAGTGTCATGCCACCGTTGTTTTTTCCACCTCTCACAAACTCCTTTTCTCATCGTCTTTCACGTTTTCTCCCTCATTACAGCTCTAAATTTTCACTTACACCCGTCGTTGTTACCATCGTCCCTCCCTCTAACTGACTCTACAAATATGTCCAATAAAGTCAACGATGATTGATATTTTGAGGGTAATACGCTTGTTTGAAAGGTGACGGAAGGTGTCGAGGTCAAGGTGGAAGCTTGCGATAAAAATGGAGGGGTCTTTTGTTGCAAAGGTATAGGGGAGAAAGAGTGTTGTTTGTGAATGAAAGTTCTTGATTTTAAGCTTCACATGGCATGGGGTGGTGGGCTTGTCAACTTCAGCCAGACCCATTGATTTGGTGGCGAAAGGAAGTTTAAGGGTCAACAGATCATCAAATCAATATAGAGGTTGATTTGGGGGCTTTTGCTTTGTGTTGTGATTGTGATTGTGATTGTGATTTGGGGATTTTGTTTTGTGTTAGCAGTGATAGTAGTGCCCATAGACAATGGTGGCGATGGGGCACCTACTGGCGCTGTGGATGGTGGTAGATAGCAAGGGCTTGGTTTTGGGTTTTGCTTTGTGTTGTGATTGTTATCTAGGGATTTTACTGTGTTTGTGGTAACTGTGGTCGTTGTGTGCTATAGTGGCGACGGCTATGGTGGCGACAACGTCGACAATGGGAGGCTGTAGACAACAATGGATAGCACGGCTTTGGTTTTGGGTAGGGATAGAGGTGGGTTTGGATGGGGTTGACTAAGCCAAACTAAAAATTACCCCATGGATAGGGGTGGAAGATGATAATGATTTTTTATTTAATTATTTTAATTGCTTTTATTTGAAAAGAGAATGAGTTATCATTTTATTCTTATAGAAATAATTAATAATTTGATCAAAATCATTTTCTTGGTCAACTAAAAAAAATGCAGAAGGATTTTAGACTTCTATTTTTAAAAGATTAAGAATCTCCGTTGTCATAAATTGAATGTTAGGATAAAGTCTACAAAAATTGAAAATGTTAGAAATCGCTACTGGAATTTTTCGTTAAAAATTTGATGAAAATTTAAATCAAAATGAACAATTGATTTTAATTAAATATTTGTAAGATCCACAACTTTTACTAACTTTTCAATATCACATTTCATCAAATTTTACCATTTTAAAAAAAAAAGAAATAATCTAATTTTTAACTAAACAAATAACAGGCTAATATCCATTTATTATGTATCATGTCTTTCTATAACTTTCATGCCGTCAATGATACAATGTGTTCATACAATATCATCAAAAGTGTTGAACTCGCGAAATGGACCTCTACGTAGCCAATCGAGAGCCATTCCACGTCTTCCTCCCTGCACACAACAACGTACAGTTAGGAACACACAGCAAGAACCAATGGGGGTGGTGACGGCCGCGTACATTCCGACGGTCAAGTCAATGGTCGATGATCGGAACGGTGCCGAAATTGTGCAAGAGAGTAGGGGAGGAGAATATAGTATATTTAAGTTTTATTACCTTTACCTCTTGCCAAACCTTAAGTATTTATAGATAAGGAGTACCGTTGGATGCGGAACACGTGTATGCATCTGACGGCGTGAGACGTCTGCTCGAAGACATCAATCAACTTCGTCTAGAGTGGGCGGGTTATTAATTCCCCTGGACTGAGTTGATATAAAGTTGATATCATATCAACTAGACTCATGGAGATGTCACATCTATAGAGGATTTTGACAGAGATATGCTTCTGAAATTGGTGACGGAAGTGTCTATTAAGGGAACACCTCGGATAGACAAGCGCGTCAGTTACAGGGGGCGCTTCGGTAGCTTCAATAGATTTAGTTTATAGTGTATGCCTTGCGGTGCATCGAGTTAGAGTTCGACTAAAGTGACACCACTTCGGAACCACGTCGTTGGGACATGTGGCACTCCGTAGACAAGAGGGACACTATTTTCAAAGTGGTTTAGTGCGGGGTGTAACAGTGGTTCCCCCAAGTTCAAGCATTAATACTCATATCATGGGTGGACTTGTTTATCTAATTGTGCGGACCTTACAAGGAGATTTGCAGTATCTGGTGAAGTGTTAACGTTAAAGCGTGAAATGAGTAGATGCGTCAAAGGCTTTGTGGATGGATTGTATTGTTAAAGTTGAAGCGACGCTGGTAGGGGCTCATCTTGGTTGGTAGTTCGTTAAATCGTGAATGGTCGTAAATTTTTGGTTGAGGCGTATGAGCCATGATGCTGGGGGCTTAGGGAGCTTATTTGCAACTAGTGCGTTGACCCATAGGGGATAACGCATTGGGAAATGGCTTGAGCTTTGTGAAGTTGCGTCGAAGCGCTGACAAGCTGAGGAAGAAGCGTATCTGCAACTGGTGCGTTAACCCACAGGGGACGAAGCGTTGGGAGATGGCTTAAACTTTATAAAGCTTGGAGACGCAGCATCCAACGTGAAGAACCTCAGGTGCCTTGAAGCTCTGAAAAGCTGGGAAAGAAGTGTATTTGCTACCGGTGCGTTGGCCCACAGGGAACGACACGTTGGAAAATGGCTTAAGCTTTGTAAAGCTTGGAACGCAGCATCCGAGGCGAAGAACATTAGCTACGTTGAAGCTCCAAAAAGTCGAGGAAGAAGCGTACTGCCACCGGTGCGTTGGCCCATAGGAGACGACGCGTTAGGAGATGACTTAAGCTTTGTAAAGCTTGGAGACACGGTGTCCGAGGTGGAGAACCTCAGGTGTGCTGAAGCTCTGAAAAGCTGAGGAAGAAGTGTATCTGCTACTGGTGCGTTGACCCACAGGGGACGACGCGTTGGGCGATGACTTAAGCTTTGTATAGCTTGGAAATGCAGGGTCCAAGGTGAAGAACTTCAGGTGCGTTGAAGCTCTGAAAAGCTAATGAGTGCTTCATCCGAGGTAAATTGGGACAACTTGTCCCTGATCTGAAGCGTCTTATTATAATGTTAATCGATGTGACAGCTATCACGTATTTTCAAGGCGACAGTTGGATGTGATGCCTGTTCCTAGAAAAGGGCTACTGCGACTACTTATTGTTGATGGCTATTGTTGTTCAAGGTGACGCGTTTTATTCGTGCGTGAGGGACACAATCAGATCTTGAGCGTTGATCAAATCTGGCATTTCATTTCGACGATCCAGATTTGTGATGCGACAAACGGCCTTGATCGAAACCATTTGAATTCAATGGTGGAGATCGTCTGAGGTCTCCTATAAAATGGGGCCTTAGTGTCATTCGAAAATTTTTACTTTTGCAAACTCTAAACTCACATTGCTGTCAAAACTCTCTGGCAATTTTCGACAATTTTCTAGCTTTTGTACGATTTTCGGTGACCTTTAAAGTGTTGGTTTGAGCTTCTCGACGATAGGACACTAATTTCGATTGATTTTTGTAAGTATTCTTGACTTTTTTCACAACTTTTTCCTAAAAATTATGGCCTCTGAAGATAGTGGGTGTTCTGGAGGGGATCTAGAGGTAGTGAGGGTAGACCAGCCTATATTGGCTACTTCCTCAGAATTGTCCGAGACGATATTGGGGGGAAGGAAACCTCTGGAAGTGACCTGACAATCCTGCGGACACTTCTATATATTGGGGGCGTCTGATTACCCTTCCAAGTTGTAAGCAACCGACCTAGTTAGACATAGGATCGAGTATAGAATTTCAGATAGTGTGGGTTTAATACTTCTGGGGCCGGATGAGCGAGTCTGTTACCCAAGGTCGGGGTGCGTGGCTTTTAGCGATGCCATCTTGAGTGTGAGGCTTAGGTTGCCTATCCATCCCTTCTTTAGATATGTATTAAGGTCCTATGGCCTAGCCCCCACCCAGTTGAATTCGAAATCTTGGAGCTAGATGGTGGGTTCGTGGATGTTGTGGAAGGAGGCATCCTATGGGGAGGAGATGACCTTCTCTGTTTTCCAAACAATGTATATACCCAATGTTGCGACGAGGGGTGATAAGACGAAGGGATGGTATTACCCGACTTCCTCGGGTCTCACACTCCATTCGTGCTCAATCTACTGAGCTCCATCAAGGAATGGAAGAGTTCGTAGTTCTGGGCTTCCAGGAAATAGGACATGATGGAGGGTGACCCATTGGCACCCCTCATTTAGTGAGTACTAGCACTTTGTTTCTGAAAATATGTTTGCTTGTGTTCGGAATATAACTCATCTGTTCTTGCAGGTCCTCTTCTTCAATGTGAATTATCCATCGAGGATTTTGACACGATCTGCATCATGTATCAGCTCCCTTCGAAGAGGAGATCTTACAACGAGTTGATAAGGAAGAATATTCACTTCGTTTCACACGAGCTTATGGCCTCTCAAGGTGAGTGTAGAGGTTACATCGTTGTAGTCTACGGTTGAAGTGTTCATACTTTAACTAACTTTTGTTTTCTTGCAGATGACTTCAATAAGAAGAGGCCTTTGAAGCCGGACTTCAAGACCATCCAAAGGATGATGGTTGAAGTGAGGGCCCTAAAGACCTCCTCTTCGGCCTACAAAAAATAGATGAAAGACTTGGCAGCTTCTAGTAAGAAGCTTCCTTGAGCCGAGGAGAAGGAGTAGCCCTTGCTGAAGAAGGGCAAGAGGGCAGCTGAGCCTCCAAGGGCCCAAGCTGTGGCGAGGGCGGTAGACAGATGACGATCTCCACAGGGGTCTTGATTAGGGAGAGGCCTGCCCCTCTACCTGAGGCGACCCTTGTATTGGCATTTGTCCCCACCGTTGCAGCACCTCCTACTCCGACTGCTATAGAGAAGAAGAAGAAGGGGGCCCGTCCCTCGAAGGAGCAGGATTTATTGGGCTGCATCTCCGAGGAGCCCGTGAAGTAGGTATTGAAGGTCCTTCCTCCAGAGACTACTTCTATGGCCCAGGACCACTGCAAATACTGGACTGAGGCCTGGAGGGACCACACATCATCCTGCTCAACCAAGGACCTCGTGGTTGCCAACAGCGTTTGCCTCGCCCGGGCATTAAGCAACAATGTCCAGCTGAAGGGCTTAGTGAAGGATCTTAGGGCAAAGAACACCAACTTAGCCCAATGGTTGGAGAAGGCCTCTCTTTATAGAGACGAGGTGAGGGCGGCCCGAGGCAAAGTAGAGGAGGCCCGGAAGGCAAAGGAGGAGGCAGAGACGAGGACGATGAAAGCTGAGGCCAAGTCAGAACAGCTCAAGAAAGAATTGTATGAGATTGAATGCCAAGTAGCTGTTCCGACGAGGTGGATTGACCACGCGAGCGAGCATCACCGCCTTGTAGTGGAGGCCCTCAACGCCTCAAATAAGGAGAAGAGTGAGTTGAGGCAGCGGATGGAAGCCAAAGTTAAAGAGATTGCCTCTCTGAAGATAGACAAAAATAGTTGGGAAGTCAGCCATGCAGCACTTTATTGACCATTTTGAAAAGCACGAGCTGTATGACACATTCGCCAACTATTGGGCCTCGTAGAATGCCCAGGCTATGTTGCAGTGCCTCAGGGAAGTCCACTCGAACTGGGACATCTCGACTTTGGAGAAAGAGTTCGATGAGCCTATTGGGGGTCGTCCCGACATAGTCACTGCCGAGGAGGTTACTATTGCTTCGAGAGAGGCTGTGGCAGGGGCAGAAGTTGCTCCGGAGGAGGTCAAGATGGGGGCAGGGGCTATAGTGCCTGTAGAGTAGGATCTCTGTAATGGCTTCAACCCACCAGTTGTAAAGTTTTATATTATTGAATTGAAATTTATCTTCCAAGTGTTGAATCTTCTTTTATCATTGCCGAACTGTGTGTTCTATTATAACTTGATTGCTGCTTAAGTCAATATTACTAACCATCAATAAGCGGTTGAGGCGAACAATGACAACCCATAGAATATAATGAATTGAAGATTCAAATAACTTGAATTCAACAATCATACACTAAGGCAATCCAAGCACTTAGTCAGATAGGAATAAGTTACAAATTGTGGATCATAATCAGATCGGATCAGAACATGTATTTATTTATTGGTAGTACTTCCTCAAGTGTTCAATGTTTCACTGATGATACAATACTTTTCCTGTCATATCTTCAATTTCATAAGTTGCGGGTCGGGACTCTTTGATGATGCGGTATGGGCCTTCCCAGTTCAATCCAAACACTTAAGAACCTGTTGATTTCGATGATGGGAAAATCTTTCAGAGTACCAGATCGCCTAATGTAGAGTTCGGCTCCTGACCCTCAAGTTGTAATTGCGGGTCATCTTCCTTTGATACACAGCCAGTTTGACTTAGGATGAATCTCTTATTTCTTCTAGGAGATGGAGTTCGCACGCTCTCACTTCATCGTTGTTGATCTCATTGAAGTTTATACGACAATGTGAGGGGACCCCTACCTCGATTGGACTCATGGCCTCAGCTCCATAAGTCATGGAGAAAGGCATTTCCCCAGTTGCGATTCAGCTTGTTGTTCAAATGGCCTAGAGGACATGGGAAAGTTCATCGATCCATGCTCCCTTCGAGGTGTCAAGCTTCCTTTTCAGCGTGTGCTTGATTGTTTCGTTGACTGCCTCGACTTGGCCATTTGTCTGGGAGTGGTCAGGTGTTGAGAAGTCCCTCCTTAAGCTGAGTGTGTCACACAATTCTCGCATCTTTTTGTTATCAAACTACCTTCCGTTGTCAGACACTAAGGAGTGGGGAATGCCGAACCCACAAATGATGTTCTTCCAGACGAACTTTGTGGTGTTTGCCTTTGTGATTTTTGTTAAAGGTTCAACTTCGACCTACTTAGAGAAGTAATCAATGGCGACAACACAAAGGTTGCACTCTCTCTTCCTTTCGGGAGGGAGCCAATGAAGTCTATACCCCATTTAGCGAAGGGCCATGGGTTGGTGACCACAAAGAGTTCCTGAGAAGGCTGTCTCTGAACATTAGCGAACCACTGGTACTTGTCACATTTTTGAACAAATTGACAGGTATCTCTTTTCAAGGTCGACCAGAAATAACCTTCTCGAAGTACCTTATGTGCCAGGGTTGCTCCACCGGAGTGGTTACCGCAGACTCCTTCATGAATTTCTCTCAGGATATACAAGGTCTCCTCCCATCTAACGCATCGGAGTAGGGGTGATGAGAAGCCTTTTTTATATAACACGCCATCTTGAAGTATAAAGTGAACAGCCCTTCTTCTCAACTTATTTGCTTCGTTCTTTGAGGGGGTAGTGATTGATCTTCAAGATAGGCTATGATAGATTACATCCAAGGTGGAATACCTTCAATCCACATTACCTCCTCACCTCCAGAGGTGGAGGGCTTTGGCAGACGCTCGATTGGGATGATCCTTAGCAGCTCAGAATCTTTGCTGCTGGCGAGTTTGGACAAGGCATCCGCGTGTGTATTTTTGAGGCGTGGGACTTGGACCAGTTCGAACCTCTCAAAGTGGGGGGACTAGGTTCAGAACTAATCTCATATAAATGGTCATGCCACTATCTTTGGCCGTGAATTTTCCATTGACTTGACTCACCACAAGTTTTGAGTCGTTATTGGCTTGTAATCATTCAACTTGCATTTCTTCAGCCAGCTTGAGGCCTGCCAAGAGGGCTCTATACTCTGCGACATTGTTCGAGGCTTTGAAGCCGAACCTGATTGCACAGTTTAGTGTATGGCCCTCAGGGCTCTCCAGAACGATTCCGGCTTCGGAGCCGCTTTCTCTTGACGATCCATCCACAAACAGCTTCCAAGTTGGGAAGGGCTCTGAAGGATCCATTGTTGCCTCCATTTCTGGGGCTTTGGTGAACTCGACAACAAAATTCGCGAGGGCCTAGCCCTTGATGAAACTTCGGGGTTTGAATAGGAGGTCAAACTCACTGAGCTCAATTGCCCATTTTAGTAATCGACCCAAAGCATCTACTTTCTATAATACTTGTTTAAGTGGAAAGTTAGTGAGTACTTTAATTGAATGAGCCTGAAAGTATGGCATCAACTTTCTTGACGTGGTAACAAGGGAGAGAGAAAATTTTTCCATGTCTGTGTAGCTTGCTGGCAGCAAGGTTTTACTGATGTAGTACACTAGCAGCTGGCGTGCCTCTTCTTCTCTGGCGAGCACCGCGCTGATCGCCTCGTTCGAAACTACTAAATAAAGTAGGAGTGTCTTGCGTGGTTTGGGTTTAGATAGTAGGAGCTCCTCTCCCTAGTGCTTCTTCAGTGCTTAGAAGCCTGCCTCACACTCTTCGGTCCATTGGAACTTTTTCCCCTACTTCAGAATCTTGAAGAAGGGTAGGCTCTTATAAATGGTTTTGGAGATAAAACAACAGAGTGCAGCAATCCTTCCATTAAGGCTTTGGACTTCTTTTGGCTTTTGGGGTGACTTCATATCTAACAAGGCTCTTATTTTCTCAGGGTTTGCCTTAATCCATCTGTGGTTCACAATGTATCCTAAAAATTTATCCGATGCCACCCTAAAGGTGCACTTTAGCGGGTTCAGCTTCATCTTATATTTCCTTAGAATTTGAAAAGTGGTGTCCAAGTGACTTACGTGATCTCCTGCATGGAGGCTTTTGACCAGCATGTTATCTACGTAGACTTTCATGGTTTTGCCAATGAGGTCGATGAACATCATGTTAACCAACATTTAGTATGTGGCGCCGCCATTTTTTAATTCGAAGGGCATTACTTTGTAGCAGTACAATCCTCGGTCTGTGATGAAAGATTGGCCTCTTCATCAGGTCGAAACATAGGTATCTAGTTATACCCTGAATAAGCATCCATGAAACTCAAGAGCTCGTGTCCAGCGGTGGAGTCTACTAATTGGTCTATTCTTGGGATCTCAAGAGCTCGTGTCCTTTAGGCAAACTTTGTTCAATCTGGTAAAGTCAACGCACACCCTCCACACTTTCCGCTGGACTTCTTCACGAGCACTAGATTGGATATCCACTTCGAATAAATCACTTCTCTTATGAAATCGTTACGACTGAACTTCTCGACCTCTTCCTTGAGCGCCTCATATCTTTCTGGGTTGAGTGCTCGTCTCTTTTGCTGATGCGGCGTCCAAGTGGTGGCAGCTAACCCTTGGGCCTTTTCCCACCATGTCCTCATGTTTCCATGCAAAGACGTCCAAATTACTTTTTAGGAAATTCATCAGTCCTTCTTTCGTCTAAGGGGGCAGAGCTTTTCCTATTCTCAAGACCTGAGTGGGGTCTTGAGAGTTGGTAGGAAAAGTCTCGAGTTCTTCCATAGAAGTTGCATTTGGCTCAGATTCAACGATCCGAGGGTCCAATTCATCGAGAGAATGTCCTTCTTCAGGGGCCTCGACCATGTCAACGCCTTCCCCCTGCTTGGGGGCCTACCCTTGTTCGGGAGTGTTAAGCATCTCTACATCCGTGCCGATTTCATTTGTTGCATCGGTTGTTATTACAATCATAGTGTGTGGCTCAAATTTTTGTGGGGAGCTGAGGTAATATGATCTCGAGCCCATTTGATCGCCTCGGACCGTCACGATCGCATGCTCAGTTGGGAACTTCATACATAAGTGGTGAATGGAGGTCACGGCCCAAAGGTCTTTCATTGCAGGTCGGTCGAAGACCCCGTGGTAAGCTGACCTATGATTCACAACTAAAAATTTCATGTAGTGGTGAGTCGCTAGGGGTGCTAATCCCATCTCAATAGGCAAAGTTATTCGTCCTCGTGGGATGATGCTATCCCCAGTGAATCCAAATATTGGGTTGATCATGGGAATCAAACTATGCTCAATTTGTATCTTGTCAAAGGTTGGTCCAAACAGTATATTCACTGAGCTCCCATTGTCAACCAGCATGCACTTAAGTTCGTTCCGAGCCAAAACAGCCCTTACCATCAATGTGTCGTATTGTGGGTGATGAACACCTTGTGAATCTTCTTGGGAGAAGGTGATTGGATCCATTCTGTTAGTATGGGACTGGTTGACAATATAAGTGACCATTGGTGGGTCTTTTACTTCCCTTGTGTAGTTTCTCTTGGCATTTCTGGTATTTTCTCGATGTGGGGCCCCAATGATTGTATCGATTTCCCGGATAGTATTGCCTATGATGGCTGGGGCTTGGTTCATTTGCCTGGATTCTCCTTGAGATCTATCTCTCGTCTCTCTCCTTCGAGATGATTGATTATGTTGTCGCCTCGACTCCCTGTTTGGAAAGGTGGACCTGCGGGAGTGTTCATGATAATGGTCCCTCCTTGAGGAGCGTGAGTTGCCTTGGTTTGACGATTGAGGCACGTCTCTGCATTCGTTGATGTTATGGCTATAGAGTTGGTGAAATGTGCAAAACTTAGTCCCTTCCAGGGACCTACTTCTTCTTCTTGCATCAGTTGTTTGTTCCCCCAGAAGGTCCTGCTTTGGCAGGAGTATTCTCATATGCCAGCACTAACACTACATTCAGAGTGGCTGAAGTCGATGCCTGTCTGGATGTGAGGGCTACTGTGTGACATGCCTGGGTCTATTGTCGGGTGACGAGGTGTGTCGTTGGTCCTTGACCCATCTGCCTCTGAGGCAGAAGAAGTCCCTGAGCTGCATGATTTCGGTGGTCAATCATCTCCTCATTGACGATTCCACCCTCATCATCTCAACTAATTCGTCATAAGTACCCGAATTCTTGCTTTGTACATCTCTCCAGAACAATGTGTTCATATTGAGGCCTCCTTCAGGACTGAGAGGGCCTCTCTATCAGTGACTTGTTCGCAATATGTGATTTTGTCGGTGAATCTGGTGAGATAGTCTTTCAGCATCTCACCAGGAGCTTGCCTCATATCTTGTAGGCGATGTACTGAGGCCTCTCATTCCCTTCGTGAGAGGTATTGGTTCAGAAATGCCTTCTTCAAATCTGGCCAACTTTTGATGCTTAGAGGTGGTATTCTGTTGTACCACACCTCTGCAACTCCGGTAAGGTTCAGATGGAAGGCCCTACATTTTAGTGCCGACGAGGCTCATCTACGTCATGTACTTAGTGAGGTGTTTCTGTAGGTCTCCCTTTCCTTCATAATTAGGGATTTTAGGAGGCATGAAGTTTGTAAGCATCACAAAGCTTCTGATTTTTCTGGAGAATGGGAGGTTGTCATCATCGTCATCAATTTCATAAGAGCGACATGGCTTTTTGGAGCCTTCCCCATATGATACATTTTGGTGAGATGGAGGTGCCCCTCCCTGACTACCCCAGTCTACTAGGTTTCTCCTCTCCCGCCTATTTCTAGGTAGAGGAGGTGCCTCCTGTTATTCTTCTTGCTCCTGCTCCTGCCCATGCTGAGCCGACCTTTGTTTGGAAAGGACCCTATTGTTAGGATTTCATCCTATCCGGTCAAAAAGACTAACTGACCTTTGAGGTTCGTAATCTGGGTGGAAGTTTTCTCTCGGCTGTGGTTCTACTACGTGAGTACCCTGGGTATAGGAAGTGACATCCATTCCCATTTCCCTCTCAACGGGGTGTTCCCTGGGGTGGCTAGAATGACCCCGGGCATGAGGTGCTGGGTTTTGCCCTTGAACTGGGTGTAGCCCTTGTGGCATTGGAAAGCCATGCTAACCTTAGGCTTGCATGAAGAATTCACACATCGCCAGATTCTGGGCTGCAATGTCTCTTATGCCTGTAGCTATTTAAGTCATCCCTTCAGTGAGTGCTGATGTCATGTTACCTCGGTGACGTCGATGATGGGGTCTCCGATGCGTAACATTGGTCCGGATCACCTCTTCTTCAGAGGCGTTTCTGTGCCCTTCACGATTTGAATCATCATTGCTATGACTCATTTTCTCAATCCTTTTTCAAGGGTGTTATGAACTTGAGACAGTTAACTGGGTCCTTTTTCAAGAACATCCCTTTTTCAAGGTAAGTAGATAGTTTTCTGGTGGTAAATGAGGAATTCTTTGGTTGGAATTTTCCCACAGACGGCACCAATCTGTTGACCTTGCGAAATGGACCTCCACGTGGCCAACCGAAAGCCACTCCATGTCTTCCTCCCTACACACAACAACACATGGTCATGAGCACGTGGTCGGAATCAACAGGGGTGGTGGCGGTAGCATACACTCCAATGGTCAAGTCAGTGGTCGATGATCGAAACGGTGCCTGAATTGTGCAAGAGAGTGGGGAGGAGAATATATATATTGCATGAATGTGGAGAGCTTAGTATATTTAAGTTTCATTACCTTTGTCTCTTGCCAAACCTTGAGTATTTATAGATGGGGAGCACCGTTGGATGCGGGATATGTGTATGCATCTGACGGTGTGAGACGTCTGCTTGTAGGCATCAATCAGCCGCGTCTAGAGTGGGCGGGTTATTAATTTTCTTAGATTGAGTTGACATAAAGTTGATATCACATCAACTAGATCCATTGAGATGTCACATCCATAGAGGATTCTGATAGAGATATGCTTCTGAAACTGGCGACGGAGGTGTCTGTTAAGGGAGTACCTCAGATAGAAAAACGGTTCGGTTACAGGGAGACGCTTCAGTAGATTTAGTTTACAGTGTGTGCCTTGCGATGCGTCAAGTTGGAGTTCGGCTGAAGTTGACACCACTTCGTAGCCACATCGTTGGGACACGTGGCACTTCGTAGACAAGAGAGACACTATTTCCGAAGTGGTTCAGTGCGGGGTGTAACATAAAGTATTACAACTTTACGGTTGTTTATATAAAGTTTTTTATTAAAAATTTAGTCGATTCTAATAAAAGTTGATGAAATATTTGGTTGAAAAGTTTATAATAGTTATGGATCTCATAAAATGTCATTAAATTAATAATTAACTTTTAGTACCTTTTAACAACTTTTTAAACTATAGCATACAAGCACTTAATATTTCCTCTTTTGTATAAATTGGAGTTTATAACATTTAAAATTAAGAATAAAAAGTGATTGTTGGACCTTGAAATATAATTCTCGAAACATGTTACTTGATAGCAAAGCGCAAAGTAATACGTGAGGGAACAAGGGAACAAAAGGTTCGCCCAAATTAGACGAACCTTCTCCACCCATGTTAATTATAGGTTGTCAATAAAATAACACATGAGCCAACGGATAAAATGTGATAGTCTTAATAGGATCAATTACAAGCTAGTCAATAAGAGAACATCATCTATCGTTCAGCCTAAATGACCGAATTACCCCAAAAATTGAAAGATAATTAATAAGTACCCAACTTCTAAAGAGAGTGATGTAATTCAAATATCTCCCTCACAAACGGTCACTTCTCCTCATGTTCCAAGTTTGAATATCGAAATTAGTGAATTTAGAAAGAGAAAATTCTGGTTAGATAAAAAGATTTGTTGATTTAATTTCTATAGTCAACAAT